>NW_027464586.1:39714180-40030537 GCF_043290135.1 Rhipicephalus microplus
ACTCGAAACTCCACTACTAGATACTCCACAACTGGAAACTCGACAACTAGAAACTCCACATCTAGAGACTCCACAACTTGAAACTCCACTTAGAGACACTGCAACTAGAAACTCAACAACTAGAGACTCCGCAACTCAACAACAAGAAACTCCACAACTGGAAAATCCACAACTAGATACTCCACAACTAGAAAATCTACAACTAGAAACTCCGCAACTAGAGACTCCACAAATAGAAACTCCACAACTAGAAACTCCAGAACTACAAACTCCACAAATACAGACTCGGCAACTAGAAATTCCATATCTAGAAACTCCACAGCTAGAAACTGAAAACTAGAGACTTCACAACTAGAAACTCAACAACTAAAAACTCCACAACTAAAAACTCCACAACTGGAAACTCCACAACTTGAGACTCCGCAACTTGAAACTTCACAACTAGAAACTCCGCTATTAAAAACTCCGCAACTAGAAACTCCGCAACTAGAAACTCCACAACTTAAAACTCCACAACTAGATACTCCACAATTGGAAACTCCACAACTAGATACTTCACAACTGGAAACTCCACAACTAGATACTCCACAACTAAAAACTCCACAACTAGAAACTCCACAACTAGACACTCCACAACTCGAAACTCCACAACTAGAATCTCCACAACTAAAAACTTCACAACCAGAGACTCTGCAACTTCACAACTAGAAACTCCACAACTGGAAACTGCACATATATATACTCTGCAACTAGAAACTCCACAACAGGAGACTCCACAACTTGAAAATCCACAACTCTAAACTCCACAACTTGAGACTCCACAACTAGAAACTCCACAACTTGAAACTCCACAGCTTGAGACTCCGCAACTAGAAACTCCCCAACTAGGGACTCCACAACTGGAAACTCCACTACTAGATACTCCACAACTGGAAACTCGGCAACTAGAAACTCCACAACTAGAGACTCCACAACTTGAAACTCCAAAACTAGATACTCTGCAACTTGAAACTCCACACCTCGAATCTCCACAACTGGAAACTCCACAACTAGAAACTCCAAAACAGGAGACTCCACAACTAGAAACTCCACACCAAGAAACTCCACAACTAGAAACTCCACAACTTGAAACCTCACAACCTTAAGTTCCGCAACTAGAAAATCCACAGCTAGAGATTCCGCAACTAGAAACTCCGCAACTCAAACTTCCACAACAAGAAACTCCACAACTCGAAACTCCACAACTGGAAACTCCACAACTAGACACTCCACAACTAAAAACTCTACAACTAGAAAGTTCTAAACTAGAGACTCCACAACTAGAGACTACAACTAGAGACTCCACAACTAGAAACTCTACAACTAGAAACTCCACAACTACAAACCCCACAAATACAGACTCGGCCACTAGAAATTCCATATCTAGAAAACTCCACAGCTAGAAACTGCAAAACTAGAGACTTCACAACTAGAAACTCAACAACTAAAAACTCCACAACTAAAAACTCCACAACTGGAAACTCCACAACTTGAGACTCCGCAACTTGAAACTTCACAACTAGAAACTCCGCTATTAAAAACTCCGCAACTAGAAACTCCGCAACTAGAAACTCCACAATTTAAAACTCCACAACTAGATACTCCACAACTGGAAACTCCACAACTAGATACTTCACAACTGGAAACTCCACAACTAGATACTCTACAACTAAAAACTCCACAACTAGAAACTCCACAACTAGAGACTCCACAACTAAAAACTCCACAACCAGAGACTCCGCAACTTCACAACTAGAAACTCCACAACTGGAAACTGCACAACTAGATACTCTGCAACTAGAAACTCCACAACTAGAGACTCCACAACTTGAAACTCCACAACTTTAAACTCCACAACTTGAGACTCCACAACTAGAAACTCCACAACTTGAAACTCCACAGCTTGAGACTCCGCAACTAGAAACTCCACAACTAGGGACTCCACAACTGGAAACTCCACTACTAGATACTCCACAACTGGAAACTCGGCAACTGGAAAATCCACAACTAGATACTCCACAACTAGAAAATCTACAACTAGACACTCCGCAACTAGAGACTCCACAACTAGAAACTCCACAACTAGAAACTCCGCAAATAGAAACTCCACAACTAGAAACTCCACAACTTGAAACCTCACAGCCTCAAGTTCCGCAACTAGAAAATCCAACACTAGAGATTCCGCAACTAGAAACTCCACAACTAGAAACTGCACAACTCGAAACTCCGCAACTCAAAACTCCACAATTCGAATCTCCACAACTCGAAACTCCAGAACTTGAAACTTCACAACTAGACACTCATAAACTAAAAACTCTACAACTAGAAACTCCTAAACTAGAAACTCCACAACTAGAGACTTCAAACTAGAAACTCGAAAATTAGAAACTGCACAACTAAAACTCAACAACTAAAAACTCCACAGCTTGAGACTCCGCAACTTGAAACTCCACAACTGGAAACACCGCAACTAGAAACTCCACAACTGGAAACTTCACTACTAGATACTCCACAACTAGAAACTCGACAACTAGAAACTCCACAACTAGAGACTCCACAACTTGAAACTCCACAACTAGAGACTCCGCAACTAGAAACTCCACAACAAGGGACTTCGCAACTAGAAACTCCACAACTAGAAACTCCACAACTGGAAACTCCACTACTAGATACTCCACAACTGGAAACTCGGCAACTAGAAACTCCACAACTAGAGACTCCACAACTTGAAACTCCACAACCAGATACTCTGCAACTAGAAACTCCACAACTAGAGACTCCGCAACTCCACAACTAGAAACTCCACAACTGGAAAATTCACAACTATTTACTCCACAACTAAAAAATCCACAACTAGAAACTCCACAACTATAGACTCCACAACTTGAAACTCCACAAGTTTAAACTCCACAACTTGAGACTCCCCAACTAGAAACTCCACAACTTGGAACTCCACAACCAGAAACTCCACAACTCAAAACTCCACAACTAGAGACTCCGCAACTAGAAACTCCACAACCAGAGACTCTGCAACTAGAAATTCCGCAACTAGAAACTCCACAAATAGAAACTCCGCAGCTAGAAACTACACAACTAGAGACTCCACAACTAGAAATTCCACAACTAGAAACTCCACAACTTGAAACTCCACAACTTGAAACCTCACAACTTTAAGTTCCGCAACTAGAAAATCTACAGCTAGAGATTCCGCAACTAGAAACTCCTAAACTCAAAACTCCAACACTAGAAACGCCAAAACTCGAAACTCCGCAACTAGAGACTCCGCAACTAGAAACTCCACAACCAGAGACTCTGCAACTAGAAACTCCGCAGCTAGAAACTCCACAAATAGAAACTCCGCAACTAGAAACTCCACAGCTAGAAACTCCGCAACTAGAAACTCCACAAGTAGAAACTCCACAACTAGATACTCCACAACTGGAAACTCCACAACTAGAAACTTCACAACTAGAGACTCCGCAACTAGAAACTCCACAACTGGAAACTCCACAACTAGATACTCCACAACTGGAAACTCCACAACTAGAAACTCCACAACTAGACTCCACAACTTGAAACTCCACAACTAGAGACTCCGCAACTAAAAACTCCCCAACTAGAGACTCCGCAACTCCACAACTAGAAACTCCACAACTGGAAACT
This sequence comes from Rhipicephalus microplus, assembly GCF_043290135.1. Taxonomy (NCBI): domain Eukaryota; kingdom Metazoa; phylum Arthropoda; class Arachnida; order Ixodida; family Ixodidae; genus Rhipicephalus; species Rhipicephalus microplus. The sequence goes on from NW_027464586.1 coordinate 39,717,883, forward strand.
CCACAACTAGATACTCCACAACTAGAAACTACACAACTAGAGACTCCACAACTTGAAACTCCACAACTTTAAACTCTACAACTTGAGACTCCACAACTAAAAACTCCACAACATGAAACTCCAAAATTAGAAACTCCACAACCAGAAACTCCACAACTAGAAACTCCACAACTAAACACTCCACAACAGGAAACTCCACAACAAGAAACTCCACGACTAGAGACTCCACAACTAGAGACTCCACAACTTGAAACCTCACAACTTTAGGTTCCGCAACTAGAAAATCCACAGCTAGAGATTCCGCAACTAGAAACTCCACAACTAGAAACTCCACAACTCAAAACTCCAACACTAGAAACTCCAAAACTCGAAACTCCACAACTAGAGACTCCGCAACTAGAAACTCCACAACCAGAGACTCTGCAACTAGAAACTCCGCAGCTAGAAACTGCACAAATAGAAACTCCACTACTAGATACTCCACAACTGAAAACTCGGCAACTAGAAACTCCACAACTAGAAACTCCACAACTAAAGACTCCACAACTTGAAACTCCACAACTAGAGACTCTGCAACTAGAAACTCCACAACTAGAGACTCCGCAACTCCACAACTCGAAACTCCACAACTGGAAACTCCACAACTAGACACTCCACAACTAAAAACTCTTCAACTAGAAATTCCTAAACTAGAGACTCCTCAACTAAAAAATCTACAACTAGAGACTTCAAACTAGAAACTCAACAACTAGAAACTCCACAACTAAAAACTCCACAACTAGAAACTCCACATCTTGAGACTCCGCAACTAGAAACTCCACAACTAGGGACTCCGCAACTAGAAACTCCACAACTGGAAACTCCACAACTGGCAACTCCACTACCATATACTCCACAACTGGAAACTCGGCAACTAGAAACTCCACAACTAGAGACTCCACAACTTGAAACTCCACAACTAAAGACTCTGCAACTAGAAACTCCACAACTCGAAACTCCACTACTGGAAACTCCACAACTAGATACTCCACAACAAAAAACTCTTCAACCAGAAACTCCTAAACTAGAGACTCCACAACTAGAGAATCTACAACTAGAGACTTGAAACTAGAAACTCAACAACTGGAAACTCCACAACTAAAAACTCAACAACTAGAAACTCCACAGCTTGAGACTCCGACACTTGAAACTCCAACACTAGAGACTCCGCAACTAGAAACTCCACAACTAGGGACTCCACAACTAGAAACTCCACAACTAGAAACTCGACAACTCGAAACTCCACTACTAGATACTCCACAACTGGAAACTCGACAACTAGAAACTCCACATCTAGAGACTCCACAACTTGAAACTCCACTTAGAGTCACTGCAGCTAGAAACTCAACAACTAGAGACTCCGCAACTCAACAACTAGAAACTCCACAACTGGAAAATCCACAACTAGTAGATACTCCACAACTAGAAAATCTTCAACTAGAAACTCCGCAACTAGAGACTCCACAAGTAGAAACTCCACAACTAGAAACTCCACAACTACAAACTCCACAAATACAGACTCGGCAACTAGAAATTCCATATCTAGAAACTCCACAGCTAGAAACTGAAAACTAGAGACTTCACAACTAGAAACTCAACAACTAAAAACTCCACAACTAAAAACTCCACAACTAAAAACTCCACAACTGGAAACTCCACAACTTGAGACTCCGCAACTTGAAACTTGACAACTAGAAACTCCGCTATTAAAAACTCCGCAACTAGAAACTCCACAACTTAAAACTCCACAACTAGATACTCCACAACTGGAAACTCCACAACTAGATACTTCACAACTGGAAACTCCACAACTAGATACTCCACAACTAAAAACTCCACAACTAGAAACTCCACCACTAGACACTCCACAACTAGAATCTCCACAACTAAAAACCTCACAACCAGAGACTCCGCAACTTCACAACTAGAAACTCCGCAACTGGAAACTGCACATATATATACTCTGCAACTAGAAACTCCACAACTAGAGACTCCACAACATGAAACTCCACAACTTTAAACTCCACAACTTGAGACTCCACAACTAGAAACTCCACAACTTGAAACTCCACAGCTTGAGACTCCGCAACTAGAAACTCCCCAACTAGGGACTCCACAACTGGAAACTCCACTACTAGATACTCCACAACTGGAAACTCGGCAACTAGAAACTCCACAACTAGAGACTCCACAACTTGAAACTCGAAAACTAGAGACTCTGCAACTAGAAACTCCACAACTCGAAACTCCACAACTGGAAACTCCACAACTAGAAACTCCACAACAGGAGACTCCACAACTAGAAACTCCACACCTAGAAACTCCACAACTAGAAACTCCACAACTTGAAACCTCACAACCTTAAGTTCCGCAACTAGAAAATCCACAGCTAGAGATTCCGCAACTAGAAACTCCACAACTCAAACTTCCACAACAAGAAACTCCACAACTCGAAACTCCACAACTGAAAACTCCACAACTAGACACTCCACAACTAAAAACTCTACAACTAGCAAGTTCTAAACTAGAGACTCCACAACTAGAGACTACAACTAGAGACTCCACAACTAGAAACTCTACAACTAGAAACTCCACAACTACAAACCCCACAAATACAGACTCGGCAACTAGAAATTCCATATCTAGAAACTCCACAGCTAGAAACTGCAAAACTAGAGACTTCACAACTAGAAACTCAACAACTAAAAACTCCACAACTAAAAACTCCACAACTGGAAACTCCACAACTTGAGACTCCGCAACTTGAAACTTCACAACTAGAAACTCCGCTATTAAAAACTCCGCAACTAGAAACTCCGCAACTAGAAACTCCACAATTTAAAACTCCACAACTAGATACTCCACAACTGGAAACTCCACATTAGATACTTCACAACTGGAAACTCCACAACTAGATACTCCACAACTAAAAACTCCACAACTAGAAACTCCACAACTAGAGACTCCACAACTAAAAACTCCACAACCAGAGACTCTGCAACTTCACAACTAGAAACTCCACAACTGGAAACTGCACAACTAGATACTCTGCAACTAGAAACTCCACAACTAGAGACTCCACAACTTGAAACTCCACAACTTTAAACTCCACAACTTGAGACTCCACAACTAGAAACTCCACAACTTGAAACTCCACAGCTTGAGACTCCGCAACTAGAAACTACACAACTAGGGACTCCACAACTGGAAACTCCACTACTAGATACTCCACAACTGGAAACTCGGCAACTGAAAAATCCACAACTAGATACTCCACAACTAGAAAATCTACAACTAGACACTCCGCAACTAGAGACTCCACAACTAGAAACTCCACAACTAGAAACTCCACAACTACAAACCCCACAAATACAGACTCGGCAACTAGAAATTCCATATCTAGAAACTCCACAGCTAGAAACTGCAAAACTAGAGACTTCAAAACTAGAAACTCAACAACTAAAAACTCCACAACTAAAAACTCCACAACTGGAAACTCCACAACTTGAGACTCCGCAACTTGAAACTTCACAACTAGAAACTCCGCTATTAAAAACTCCGCAACTAGAAACTCTGCAACTAGAAACTCCACAACTAGATACTCCACATTTGGAAACTCCACAACTAGATACTTCACAACTGGAAACTCCACAACTAGATACTCCACAACTAAAAACTCCACAACTAGAAACTCCACAACTAGAGACTCCACAACTAAAAACTCTGCAACTAGAAACTCCACAACTGGAAACTCCACTACTAGATACTCCACAACTGGAAACTCGGCAACTAGAAACTCCACAACTAGAAACTCCACAACTAGAGACTCCACAACTAAAAACTCCACAACCAGAGACTCCGCAACTTCACAACTAGAAACTCCACAACTGGAAACTGCACAACTAGATACTCTGCAACTAGAAACTCCACAACTAGAGACTCCACAACTTGAAACTCCACAACTTTAAACTCCACAACTTGAGACTCCACAACTAGAAACTCCACAACTTGAAACTCCACAGCTTGAGACTCCGCAACTAGAAACTCCACAACTAGGGACTCCACAACTGGAAACTCCACTACTAGATACTCCACAACTGGAAACTCGGCAACTGGAAAATCCACAACTAGATACTCCACACTAGAAAATCTACAACTAGACACTCCGCAACTAGAGACTCCACAACTAGAAACTCCACAACTAGAAACTCCGCAAATAGAAACTCCACAACTAGAAACTCCACAACTAGAAACTCCACAACTTTAAACCTCACAGCCTTAAGTTCCGCAACTAGAAAATCCACAACTAGAGATTCCGCAACTAGAAACTCCACAACTAGAAACTGCACAACTCGAAACTCCGCAACTCTAAACTCCACAATTCGAATCTCCACAACTCGAAACTCCAGAACTTGAAACTTCACAACTAGACACTCAAAAACTAAAAACTCTACAACTAGAAACTCCTAAACTAGAAACTCCACAACTAGAGACTTCAAACTAGAAACTCGAAAATTAGAAACTGCACAACTAAAACTCAACAACTAAAAACTCCACAGCTTGAGACTCCGCAACTTGAAACTCCACAACTGGAAACACCGCAACTAGAAACTCCACAACTGGAAACTCCACAACTAGATACTCCATAACTGGAAACTCAACAACTAGAAACTCCACAACTAGACTCCACAACTTGAAACTCCACAACTAGAGACTCCGCAACTAAAAACTCCACAACTAGAGACTCCGCAACTCCACAACTAGAAACTCCACAACTGGAAACTCCACAACTAGATACTCCGCAACTAGAAACTACACAACTAGAGACTCCACAACTTGAAACTCCACAACTTTAAACTCTACAACTTGAGACTCCACAACTAAAAACTCCACAACATGAAACTCCAAAATTAGAAACTCCACAACCAGAAACTCCACAACTAGAAACTCCACAACTTAACACTCCACAACAGGAAACTCCACAACAAGAAACTCCACGACTAGAGACTCCACAACTAGAGACTCCACAACTTGAAACCTCACAACTTTAGGTTCCGCAACTAGAAAATCCACAGCTAGAGATTCCGCAACTAGAAACTCCACAACTAGAAACTCCACAACTCAAAACTCCAACACTAGAAACTCCAAAACTCGAAACTCCCCAACTAGAGACTCCGCAACTAGAAACTCCACAACCAGAGACTCTGCAACTAGAAACTCCGCAGCTAGAAACTGCACAAATAGAAACTCCACTACTAGATACTCCACAACTGAAAACTTGGCAACTAGAAACTCCACAACTAGAGACTCCACAACTTGAAACTCCACAACTAGAGACTCTGCAACTAGAAACTCCACAACTAGAGAGTCCGCAACTCCACAACTCGAAACTCCACAACTGGAAACTCCACAACTAGACACTCCACAACTAAAAACTCTTCAACTAGAAATTCCTAAACTAGAGACTCCTCAACTAAAAAATCTACATCTAGAGACTTCAAACTAGAAACTCAACAACTAGAAACTCCACAACTAAAAACTCCACAACTAGAAACTCCACATCTTGAGACTCCGCAACTAGAAACTCCACAACTAGGGACTCCGCAACTAGAAACTCCACAACTGGAAACTCCACAACTGGCAACTCCACTACCAGATACTCCACAACTGGAAACTCGGCAACTAGAAACTCCACAACTAGAGACTCCACAACTTGAAACTCCACAACTAAACACTCTGCAACTAGAAACTCCACAACTCGAAACTCCACAACTGGAAACTCCACAACTAGATACTCCACAAGAAAAAACTCTTCAACCAGAAACTCCTAAACTAGAGACTCCACAACTAGAGAATCTACAACTAGAGACTTGAAACTAGAAACTCAACAACTGGAAACTCCACAACTAAAAACTCAACAACTAGAAACTCCACAGCTTGAGACTCCGACACTTGAAACTCCACAACTAGAGACTCCGCAACTAGAAACTCCACAACTAGGGACTCCACAACTAGAAACTCCACAACTAGAAACTCCACAACTCGAAACTCCACTACTAGATACTCCACAACTGGAAACTCGACAACTAGAAACTCCACATCTAGAGACTCCACAACTTGAAACTCCACTTAGAGACACTGCAACTAGAAACTCAACAACTAGAGACTCCGCAACTCAACAACAAGAAACTCCACAACTGGAAAATCCACAACTAGATACTCCACAACTAGAAAATCTACAACTAGAAACTCCGCAACTAGAGACTCCACAAATAGAAACTCCACAACTAGAAACTCCAGAACTACAAACTCCACAAATACAGACTCGGCAACTAGAAATTCCATATCTAGGAACTCCACAGCTAGAAACTGAAAACTAGAGACTTCACAACTAGAAACTCAACAACTAAAAACTCCACAACTAAAAACTCCACAACTGGAAACTCCACAACTTGAGACTCCGCAACTTGAAACTTCACAACTAGAAACTCCGCTATTAAAAACTCCGCAACTAGAAACTCCGCAACTAGAAACTCCACAACTTAAAACTCCACAACTAGATACTCCACAATTGGAAACTCCACAACTAGATACTTCACAACTGGAAACTCCACAACTAGATACTCCACAACTAAAAACTCCACAACTAGAAACTCCACAACTAGACACTCCACAACTCGAAACTCCACAACTAGAATCTCCACAACTAAAAACTTCACAACCAGAGACTCTGCAACTTCACAACTAGAAACTCCACAACTGGAAACTGCACATATATATACTCTGCAACTAGAAACTCCACAACAGGAGACTCCACAACTTGAAAATCCACAACTTTAAACTCCACAACTTGAGACTCCACAACTAGAAACTCCACAACTTGAAACTCCACAGCTTGAGACTCCGCAACTAGAAACTCCCCAACTAGGGACTCCACAACTGGAAACTCCACTACTAGATACTCCACAACTGGAAACTCGGCAACTAGAAACTCCACAACTAGAGACTCCACAACTTGAAACTCCAAAACTAGATACTCTGCAACTTGAAACTCCACAACTCGAATCTCCACAACTGGAAACTCCACAACTAGAAACTCCACAACAGGAGACTCCACAACTAGAAACTCCACACCTAGAAACTCCACAACTAGAAACTCCACAACTTGAAACCTCACAACCTTAAGTTCCGCAACTAGAAAATCCACAGCTAGAGATTCCGCAACTAGAAACTCCGCAACTCAAACTTCCACAACAAGAAACTCCACAACTCGAAACTCCACAACTGGAAACTCCACAACTAGACACTCCACAACTAAAAACTCTACAACTAGAAAGTTCTAAACTAGAGACTCCACAACTAGAGACTACAACTAGAGACTCCACAACTAGAAACTCTACAACTAGAAACTCCACAACTACAAACCCCACAAATACAGACTCGGCCACTAGAAATTCCATATCTAGAAAACTCCACAGCTAGAAACTGCAAAACTAGAGACTTCACAACTAGAAACTCAACAACTAAAAACTCCACAACTAAAAACTCCACAACTGGAAACTCCACAACTTGAGACTCCGCAACTTGAAACTTCACAACTAGAAACTCCGCTATTAAAAACTCCGCAACTAGAAACTCCGCAACTAGAAACTCCACAATTTAAAACTCCACAACTAGATACTCCACAACTGGAAACTCCACAACTAGATACTTCACAACTGGAAACTCCACAACTAGATACTCTACAACTAAAAACTCCACAACTAGAAACTCCACAACTAGAGACTCCACAACTAAAAACTCCACAACCAGAGACTCCGCAACTTCACAACTAGAAACTCCACAACTGGAAACTGCACAACTAGATACTCTGCAACTAGAAACTCCACAACTAGAGACTCCACAACTTGAAACTCCACAACTTTAAACTCCACAACTTGAGACTCCACAACTAGAAACTCCACAACTTGAAACTCCACAGCTTGAGACTCCGCAACTAGAAACTCCACAACTAGGGACTCCACAACTGGAAACTCCACTACTAGATACTCCACAACTGGAAACTCGGCAACTGGAAAATCCACAACTAGATACTCCACAACTAGAAAATCTACAACTAGACACTCCGCAACTAGAGACTCCACAACTAGAAACTCCACAACTAGAAACTCCGCAAATAGAAACTCCACAACTAGAAACTCCACAACTTGAAACCTCACAGCCTCAAGTTCCGCAACTAGAAAATCCAACACTAGAGATTCCGCAACTAGAAACTCCACAACTAGAAACTGCACAACTCGAAACTCCGCAACTCAAAACTCCACAATTCGAATCTCCACAACTCGAAACTCCAGAACTTGAAACTTCACAACTAGACACTCATAAACTAAAAACTCTACAACTAGAAACTCCTAAACTAGAAACTCCACAACTAGAGACTTCAAACTAGAAACTCGAAAATTAGAAACTGCACAACTAAAACTCAACAACTAAAAACTCCACAGCTTGAGACTCCGCAACTTGAAACTCCACAACTGGAAACACCGCAACTAGAAACTCCACAACTGGAAACTTCACTACTAGATACTCCACAACTAGAAACTCGACAACTAGAAACTCCACAACTAGAGACTCCACAACTTGAAACTCCACAACTAGAGACTCCGCAACTAGAAACTCCACAACAAGGGACTTCGCAACTAGAAACTCCACAACTAGAAACTCCACAACTGGAAACTCCACTACTAGATACTCCACAACTGGAAACTCGGCAACTAGAAACTCCACAACTAGAGACTCCACAACTTGAAACTCCACAACTAGAGACTCTGCAACTAGAAACTCCACAACTAGAGACTCCGCAACTCCACAACTAGAAACTCCACAACTGGAAAATTCACAACTATTTACTCCACAACTAAAAAATCCACAACTAGAAACTCCACAACTATAGACTCCACAACTTGAAACTCCACAAGTTTAAACTCCACAACTTGAGACTCCCCAACTAGAAACTCCACAACTTGGAACTCCACAACCACAAACTCCACAACTCAAAACTCCACAACTAGAGACTCCGCAACTAGAAACTCCACAACCAGAGACTCTGCAACTAGAAATTCCGCAACTAGAAACTCCACAAATAGAAACTCCGCAGCTAGAAACTACACAACTAGAGACTCCACAACTAGAAATTCCACAACTAGAAACTCCACAACTTGAAACTCCACAACTTGAAACCTCACAACTTTAAGTTCCGCAACTAGAAAATCTACAGCTAGAGATTCCGCAACTAGAAACTCCTAAACTCAAAACTCCAACACTAGAAACGCCAAAACTCGAAACTCCGCAACTAGAGACTCCGCAACTAGAAACTCCACAACCAGAGACTCTGCAACTAGAAACTCCGCAGCTAGAAACTCCACAAATAGAAACTCCGCAACTAGAAACTCCACAGCTAGAAACTCCGCAACTAGAAACTCCACAAGTAGAAAATCCACAACTAGATACTCCACAACTGGAAACTCCACAACTAGAAACTTCACAACTAGAGACTCCGCAACTAGAAACTCCACAACTGGAAACTCCACAACTAGATACTCCACAACTGGAAACTCCACAACTAGAAACTCCACAACTAGACTCCACAACTTGAAACTCCACAACTAGAGACTCCGCAACTAAAAACTCCCCAACTAGAGACTCCGCAACTCCACAACTAGAAACTCCACAACTGGAAACTCCACAACTAGATACTCCACAACTAGAAACTACACAACTAGAGACTCCACAACTTGAAACTCCACAACTTTAAACTCTACAACTTGAGACTCCACAACTAAAAACTCCACAACATGAAACTCCAAAATTAGAAACTCCACAACCAGAAACTCCACAACTAGAAACTCCACAACTAAACACTCCACAACAGGAAACTCCACAACAAGAAACTCCACGACTAGAGACTCCACAACTAGAGACTCCACAACTTGAAACCTCACAACTTTAGGTTCCGCAACTAGAAAATCCACAGCTAGAGATTCCGCAACTAGAAACTCCACAACTAGAAACTCCACAACTCAAAACTCCAACACTAGAAACTCCAAAACTCGAAACTCCACAACTAGAGACTCCGCAACTAGAAACTCCACAACCAGAGACTCTGCAACTAGAAACTCCGCAGCTAGAAACTGCACAAATAGAAACTCCACTACTAGATACTCCACAACTGAAAACTCGGCAACTAGAAACTCCACAACTAGAAACTCCACAACTAAAGACTCCACAACTTGAAACTCCACAACTAGAGACTCTGCAACTAGAAACTCCACAACTAGAGACTCCGCAACTCCACAACTCGAAACTCCACAACTGGAAACTCCACAACTAGACACTCCACAACTAAAAACTCTTCAACTAGAAATTCCTAAACTAGAGACTCCTCAACTAAAAAATCTACAACTAGAGACTTCAAACTAGAAACTCAACAACTAGAAACTCCACAACTAAAAACTCCACAACTAGAAACTCCACATCTTGAGACTCCGCAACTAGAAACTCCACAACTAGGGACTCCGCAACTAGAAACTCCACAACTGGAAACTCCACAACTGGCAACTCCACTACCATATACTCCACAACTGGAAACTCGGCAACTAGAAACTCCACAACTAGAGACTCCACAACTTGAAACTCCACAACTAAAGACTCTGCAACTAGAAACTCCACAACTCGAAACTCCACTACTGGAAACTCCACAACTAGATACTCCACAACAAAAAACTCTTCAACCAGAAACTCCTAAACTAGAGACTCCACAACTAGAGAATCTACAACTAGAGACTTGAAACTAGAAACTCAACAACTGGAAACTCCACAACTAAAAACTCAACAACTAGAAACTCCACAGCTTGAGACTCCGACACTTGAAACTCCAACACTAGAGACTCCGCAACTAGAAACTCCACAACTAGGGACTCCACAACTAGAAACTCCACAACTAGAAACTCCACAACTCGAAACTCCACTACTAGATACTCCACAACTGGAAACTCGACAACTAGAAACTCCACATCTAGAGACTCCACAACTTGAAACTCCACTTAGAGACACTGCAGCTAGAAACTCAACAACTAGAGACTCCGCAACTCAACAACTAGAAACTCCACAACTGGAAAATCCACAACTAGATACTCCACAACTAGAAAATCTTCAACTAGAAACTCCGCAACTAGAGACTCCACAAGTAGAAACTCCACAACTAGAAACTCCACAACTACAAACTCCACAAATACAGACTCGGCAACTAGAAATTCCATATCTAGAAACTCCACAGCTAGAAACTGAAAACTAGAGACTTCACAACTAGAAACTCAACAACTAAAAACTCCACAACTAAAAACTCCACAACTGGAAACTCCACAACTTGAGACTCCGCAACTTGAAACTTGACAACTAGAAACTCCGCTATTAAAAACTCCGCAACTAGAAACTCCACAACTTAAAACTCCACAACTAGATACTCCACAACTGGAAACTCCACAACTAGATACTTCACAACTGGAAACTCCACAACTAGATACTCCACAACTAAAAACTCCACAACTAGAAACTCCACAACTAGACACTCCACAACTCGAAACTCCAACACTAGAATCTCCACAACTAAAAACCTCACAACCAGAGACTCCGCAACTTCACAACTAGAAACTCCGCAACTGGAAACTGCACATATATATACTCTGCAACTAGAAACTCCACAACTAGAGACTCCACAACTTGAAACTCCACAACTTTAAACTCCACAACTTGAGACTCCACAACTAGAAACTCCACAACTTGAAACTCCACAGCTTGAGACTCCGCAACTAGAAACTCCCCAACTAGGGACTCCACAACTGGAAACTCCACTACTAGATACTCCACAACTGGAAACTCGGCAACTAGAAACTCCACAACTAGAGACTCCACAACTTGAAACTCGAAAACTAGAGACTCTGCAACTAGAAACTCCACAACTCGAAACTCCACAACTGGAAACTCCACAACTAGAAACTCCACAACAGGAGACTCCACAACTAGAAACTCCACACCTAGAAACTCCACAACTAGAAACTCCACAACTTGAAACCTCACAACCTTAAGTTCCGCAACTAGAAAATCCACAGCTAGAGATTCCGCAACTAGAAACTCCACAACTCAAACTTCCACAACAAGAAACTCCACAACTCGAAACTCCACAACTGAAAACTCCACAACTAGACACTCCACAACTAAAAACTCTACAACTAGCAAGTTCTAAACTAGAGACTCCACAACTAGAGACTACAACTAGAGACTCCACAACTAGAAACTCTACAACTAGAAACTCCACAACTACAAACCCCACAAATACAGACTCGGCAACTAGAAATTCCATATCTAGAAACTCCACAGCTAGAAACTGCAAAACTAGAGACTTCACAACTAGAAACTCAACAACTAAAAACTCCACAACTAAAAACTCCACAACTGGAAACTCCACAACTTGAGACTCCGCAACTTGAAACTTCACAACTAGAAACTCCGCTATTAAAAACTCCGCAACTAGAAACTCCGCAACTAGAAACTCCACAATTTAAAACTCCACAACTAGATACTCCACAACTGGAAACTCCACATTAGATACTTCACAACTGGAAACTCCACAACTAGATACTCCACAACTAAAAACTCCACAACTAGAAACTCCACAACTAGAGACTCCACAACTAAAAACTCCACAACCAGAGACTCTGCAACTTCAAAACTAGAAACTCCACAACTGGAAACTGCACAACTAGATACTCTGCAACTAGAAACTCCACAACTAGAGACTCCACAACTTGAAACTCCACAACTTTAAACTCCACAACTTGAGACTCCACAACTAGAAACTCCACAACTTGAAACTCCACAGCTTGAGACTCCGCAACTAGAAACTACACAACGAGGGACTCCACAACTGGAAACTCCACTACTAGATACTCCACAACTGGAAACTCGGCAACTGGAAAATCCACAACTAGATACTCCACAACTAGAAAATCTACAACTAGACACTCCGCAACTAGAGACTCCACAACTAGAAACTCCACAACTAGAAACTCCACAACTACAAACCCCACAAATACAGACTCGGCAACTAGAAATTCCATATCTAGAAACTCCACAGCTAGAAACTGCAAAACTAGAGACTTCAAAACTAGAAACGCAACAACTAAAAACTCCACAACTAAAAACTCCACAACTGGAAACTCCACAACTTGAGACTCCGCAACTTGAAACTTCACAACTAGAAACTCCGCTATTAAAAACTCCGCAACTAGAAACTCTGCAACTAGAAACTCCACAACTAGATACTCCACATTTGGAAACTCCACAACTAGATACTTCACAACTGGAAACTCCACAACTAGATACTCCACAACTAAAAACTCCACAACTAGAAACTCCACAACTAGAGACTCCACAACTAAAAACTCTGCAACTAGAAACTCCACAACTGGAAACTCCACTACTAGATACTCCACAACTGGAAACTTGGCAACTAGAAACTCCACAACTAGAAACTCCACAACTAGAGACTCCACAACTAAAAACTCCACAACCAGAGACTCCGCAACTTCACAACTAGAAACTCCACAACTGGAAACTGCACAACTAGATACTCTGCAACTAGAAACTCCACAACTAGAGACTCCACAACTTGAAACTCCACAACTTTAAACTCCACAACTTGAGACTCCACAACTAGAAACTCCACAACTTGAAACTCCACAGCTTGAGACTCCGCAACTAGAAACTCCACAACTAGGGACTCCACAACTGGAAACTCCACTACTAGATGCACGTCTTCACCGACAAATGATATCAGCTGCACTTCTTACATGAACAGCTCAGATTCAACAATTTATATGTATCCTACTACACCGGAAGAAATATGCGGCTTGTTAAAAAAGTTAAAAAGCAACAGTGCCTGTGGTGTAGATGAATTGAAGGCAGTTCCTCTTAAAGTAGTCGCTCATGCTATCTGTTTACCTCTATCGCACATATGCAATCTTATTCTAAGCTCTGGAACGTTTCCCAACGAACTGAAGATTGCAAAGGTATCAGTTATTTTTAAAGGAGGAGATAAAAACGATCTCGGTAACTATAGGCCAATCTCTGTTTTACCTATGTTTTCCAAGGTTATTGAAGAAGCTATAAACTTCAGGCTTACTAATTTTTTTCAGCAAAAAAACATTATCGTAAAAAATCAATATGGTTTCCAAAAGAAAAAATCCACAGAAATGGCATTACTCGATATTAAAGATAAAATAGTTGACAACATAGAAAAAAAACTATTCACGGTAGGGCTTTTCCTTGACTTTAAAAAAGCATTTGATTCCGTTAAGCATGATGTTTTACTGCTCAAACTATCCAGATACGGTGTCAGAGGTATAGCTCTAGACATTGTAAAAAGTTACCTAGAAAACCGTGTGCAATACACCAACATTGGTAATGCGAAATCTGAATTCGGTAAAATTACATGCGGCGTGCCACAAGGGTCAATCCTTGGCCCACTCTTGTTTATTATGTACATAAATGATATAGTTAACATACCTCTTACACCTGACATTATTTTGTACGCCGATGACACGAATGTATTCTTCTCTGGGCCAGATATTGACGACCTTATGTTGAAAGCGAATATTTGGCTACAAAACTTATCTACATGGCTTAGGGCCAACAGGTTAAATCTAAATGCTAAAAAAACAAAATTTGTTGTTTTTAGACCTCGTAACAAAACATACACTAGTAAGAATATTATTAGCTTTCAGGGACAGCCTATTGAACGCGTTGCGTCTCTTAAATTTCTCGGTGTCTTTTTTCACGAATATTTAGATTGGTCTGTGCATATAAATTACTTGCGAAAAAACATCTCTCGAGCAGTTGGCATACTATGCACGTTGCGCAGCCTATTACCAGTATGGTTAAAAAGACAGATTTATTACGCAACCATACATTCGCACCTTCACTATTGTCTTCTGATTTGGGGAACGACGACAAAAACTAACCTCAAAAATTTATATCTATTACAAAAACGAGCTGTGCGATTAATTGAACTTCTACCTTTTCGTTCGCACACAGCCCCTTTTTTCGAAAAACATAGACTGCTAGTCATTAATAATATCCGATATAAAAAATTAGCAATGATTATATATCGTGAAGTTAAATCTAATCGAATTGAATTTTTTAGGAAGTATCACGAGCGTGACCACAGTCATAATTTACGACACATTAGTTTCAAGAAAGACACGCTTCGTACAAATTACGGTACACAAAAACTAACTTACCAAATTCCCCACTTTCTTAATGAACACCCCACTGTGATGGCATTAATTGAACAAAGTTCCTCCATTTATGTTTTCAAAAAGAAGATACACACATTCCTTCTAAAAACTCAAACAGATTCTCATACCTCTTTCGATTCATTTTATTTTATGTAACTTTTATGTGCTGCTGTGACTTTATGAATTTTTTTTTGCTTTTGTCTGCCTGTTTGTTGTGCGTAAATAGTCTCTTATTATTTCTTTGTGTGCTAATTCATAATTGCTGTTCATTTCTTTGTTAATACTGGCTTGATGTAAAAAAAAAAAAAAAAAAATTGTAAATGTTTTTTGATATTGTATGTATCTCAATTTTAATTTTTGTACTGCTATATATAACCTGTTTATGTATGTGTGTACATAGGGGGTTGGCGCTTTGTCAGGCTTTCTTTGCCTTTACGCCGATCCCCTAGGCAAACTGTGTACACGGGTTGTCTGAAATAAATTAAATCAAATCAAAAAAATCAAATAGATACTCCACAACTGGAAACTCGGCAACTGGAAAATCCACAACTAGATACTCCACACTAGAAAATCTACAACTAGACACTCCGCAACTAGAGACTCCACAACTAGAAACTCCACAACTAGAAACTCCGCAAATAGAAACTCCACAACTAGAAACTCCACAACTAGAAACTCCACAACTTGAAACCTCACACCCTTAAGTTCCGCAACTAGAAAATCCACAACTAGAGATTCCGCAACTAGAAACTCCACAACTAGAAACTGCACAACTCGAAACTCCGCAACTCTAAACTCCACAATTCGAATCTCCACAACTCGAAACTCCAGAACTTGAAACTTCACAACTAGACACTCAAAAACTAAAAACTCTACAACTAGAAACTCCTAAACTAGAAACTCCACAACTAGAGACTTCAAACTAGAAACTCGAAAATTAGAAACTGCACAACTAAAACTCAACAACTAAAAACTCCACAGCTTGAGACTCCGCAACTTGAAACTCCACAACTGGAAACACCGCAACTAGAAACTCCACAACTGGAAACTTCACTACTAGATACTCCACAACTAGAAACTCGACAACTAGAAACTCCACAACTAGAGACTCCACAACTTGAAACTCCACAACTAGAGACTCCGCAACTAGAAACTCCACAACAAGGGACTTCGCAACTAGAAACTCCACAACTAGAAACTCCACAACTGGAAACTCCACTACTAGATACTCCACAACTGGAAACTCGGCAACTAGAAACTCCACAACTAGAGACTCCACAACTTGAAACTCCACAACTAGAGACTCTGCAACTAGAAACTCCACAACTAGAGACTCCGCAACTCCACAACTAGAAACTCCACAACTGGAAAATTCACAACTATTTACTCCACAACTAAAAAATCCACAACTAGAAACTCCACAACTATAGACTCCACAACTTGAAACTCCACAAGTTTAAACTCCACAACTTGAGACTCCCCAACTAGAAACTCCACAACTTGGAACTCCACAACCAGAAACTCCACAACTCAAAACTCCACAACTAGAGACTCCGCAACTAGAAACTCCACAACCAGAGACTCTGCAACTAGAAATTCCGCAACTAGAAACTCCACAAATAGAAACTCCGCGGCTAGAAACTACACAACTAGAGACTCCACAACTAGAAATTCCACAACTAGAAACTCCACAACTTGAAACTCCACAACTTGAAACCTCACAACTTTAAGTTCCGCAACTAGAAAATCTACAGCTAGAGATTCCGCAACTAGAAACTCCTAAACTCAAAACTCCAACACTAGAAACTCCAAAACTCGAAACTCCGCAACTAGAGACTCCGCAACTAGAAACTCCACAACCAGAGACTCTGCAACTAGAAACTCCGCAGCTAGAAACTCCACAAATAGAAACTCCGCAACTAGAAACTCCACAGCTAGAAACTCCGCAACTAGAAACTCCACAAGTAGAAACTCCACAACTAGATACTCCACAACTGGAAACTCCACAACTAGAAACTTCACAACTAGAGACTCCGCAACTAGAAACTCCACAACTGGAAACTCCACAACTAGATACTCCACAACTCGAAACTCCACAACTAGAAACTCCACAACTAAACTCCACAACTTGAAACTCCACAACTAGAGACTCCGCAACTAAAAACTCCACAACTAGAGACTCCGCAACTCCACAACTAGAAACTCCACAACTGGAAACTCCACAACTAGATACTCCACAACTAGAAACTACACAACTAGAGACTCCACAACTTGAAACTCCACAACAAGAAACTCCACGACTAGAGACTCCACAACTAGAGACTCCACAACTTGAAACCTCACAACTTTAGGTTCCGCAACTAGAAAATCCACAGCTAGAGATTCCGCAACTAGAAACTCCACAACTAGAAACTCCACAACTCAAAACTCCAACACTAGAAACTCCAAAACTCGAAACTCCACAACTAGAGACTCCGCAACTAGAAACTCCACAACCAGAGACTCTGCAACTAGAAACTCCGCAGCTAGAAACTGCACAAATAGAAACTCCACTACTAGATACTCCACAACTGAAAACTCGGCAACTAGAAACTCCACAACTAAAGACTCCACAACTTGAAACTCCACAACTAGAGACTCTGCAACTAGAAACTCCACAACTAGAGACTCCACTACTGGAAACTCCACAACTAGATACTCCACAACAAAAAATCTTCAACCAGAAACTCCTAAACTAGAGACTCCACAACTAGAGAATCTACAACTAGAGACTTGAAACTAGAAACTCAACAACTGGAAACTCCACAACTAAAAACTGAACAACTAGAAACTCCACAGCTTGAGACTCCGACACTTGAAACTCCAACACTAGAGACTCCGCAACTAGAAACTCCACAACTAGGGACTCCACAACTAGAAACTCCACAACTAGAAACTCCACAACTCGAAACTCCACTACTAGATACTCCACAACTGGAAACTCGACAACTAGAAACTCCACATCTAGAGACTCCACAACTTGAAACTCCACTTAGAGACACTGTAACTAGAAACTCAACAACTAGAGACTCCGCAACTCAACAACTAGAAACTCCACAACTGGAAAATCCACAACTAGATACTCCACAACTAGAAAATCTTCAACTAGAAACTCCGCAACTAGAGACTCCACAAGTAGAAACTCCACAACTAGAAACTCCACAACTACAAACTCCACAAATACAGACTCGGCAACTAGAAATTCCATATCTAGAAACTCCACAGCTAGAAACTGAAAACTAGAGACTTCATAACTAGAAACTCAACAACTAAAAACTCCACAAAAAAAAACTCCACAACTGGAAACTCCACAACTTGAGACTCCGCAACTTGAAACTTGACAACTAGAAACTCCGCTATTAAAAACTCCGCAACTAGAAACTCCGCAACTAGAAACTCCACAACTTAAAACTCCACAACTAGATACTCCACAACTGGAAACTCCACAACTAGATACTTCACAACTGGAAACTCCACAACTAGATACTCCACAACTAAAAACTCCACAACTAGAAACTCCACAACTAGACACTCCACAACTCGAAACTCCACAACTAGAATCTCCACAACTAAAAACTTCACAACCAGAGACTCCGCAACTTCACAACTAGAAACTCCACAACTGGAAACTGCACATATATATACTCTGCAACTAGAAAATCCACAACTAGAGACTCCACAACTTGAAACTCCACAACTTTAAACTCCACAACTTGAGACTCCACAACTAGAAACTCCACAACTTGAAACTCCACAGCTTGAGACTCCGCAACTAGAAACTCCCCAACTAGGGACTCCACAACTGGAAACTCCACTACTAGATACTCCACAACTGGAAACTCGGCAACTAGAAACTCCACAACTAGAGACTCCACAACTTGAAACTCCACAACTAGAAACTCCACAACAGGAGACTCCACAACTAGAAACTCCACACCTAGAAACTCCACAACTAGAAACTCCACAACTTGAAACCTCACAACCTTAAGTTCCGCAACTAGAAAATCCACAGCTAGAGATTCCGCAACTAGAAACTCCACAACTCAAACTTCCACAACAAGAAACTCCACAACTCGAAACTCCACAACTGAAAACTCCACAACTAGACACTCCACAACTAAAAACTCTACAACTAGCAAGTTCTAAACTAGAGACTCCACAACTAGAGACTACAACTAGAGACTCCACAACTAGAAACTCTACAACTAGAAACTCCACAACTACAAACCCCACAAATACAGACTCGGCAACTAGAAATTCCATATCTAGAAACTCCACAGCTAGAAACTGCAAAACTAGAGACTTCACAACTAGAAACTCAACAACTAAAAGCTCCACAACTAAAAACTCCACAACTGGAAACTCCACAACTTGAGACTCCGCAACTTGAAACTTCACAACTAGAAACTCTGCTATTAAAAACTCCGCAACTCGAAACTCCACAACTGAAAACTCCACAACTAGACACTCCACAACTAAAAACTCTACAACTAGCAAGTTCTAAACTAGAGACTCCACAACTAGAGACTACAACTAGAGACTCCACAACTAGAAACTCTACAACTAGAAACTCCACAACTACAAACCCCACAAATACAGACTCGGCAACTAGAAATTCCATATCTAGAAACTCCACAGCTAGAAACTGCAAAACTAGAGACTTCACAACTAGAAACTCAACAACTAAAAGCTCCACAACTAAAAACTCCACAACTGGAAACTCCACAACTTGAGACTCCGCAACTTGAAACTTCACAACTAGAAACTCCGCTATTAAAAACTCTGCAACTAGAAACTCCGCAACTAGAAACTCCACAATTTAAAACTCCACAACTAGATACTCCACAACTGGAAACTCCACATTAGATACTTCACAACTGGAAACTCCACAACTAGATACTCCACAACTAAAAGCTCCACAACTAGAAACTCCACAACTAGAGACTCCACAACTAAAAACTCCACAACCAGAGACTCCGCAACTTCACAACTAGAAACTCCACAACTGGAAACTGCACAACTAGATACTCTGCAACTAGAAACTCTACAACTAGAGACTCCACAACTTGAAACTCCACAACTTTAAACTCCACAACTTGAGACTCCACAACTAGAAACTCCACAACTTGAAACTCCACAGCTTGAGACTCCGCAACTAGAAACTACACAACTAGGGACTCCACAACTGGAAACTCCACTACTAGATACTCCACAACTGGAAACTCGGCAACTGGAAAATCCACAACTAGATACTCCACAACTAGAAAATCTACAACTAGACACTCCGCAACTAGAGACTCCACAACTAGAAACTCCACAACTAGAAACTCCACAACTAGACTCCACAACTTGAAACTCCACAACTAGAGACTCCGCAACTAAAAACTCCACAACTAGAGACTCCGCAACTCCACAACTAGAAACTCCACAACTGGAAACTCCACAACTAGATACTCCGCAACTAGAAACTACACAACTAGAGACTCCACAACTTGAAACTCCACAACTTTAAACTCTACAACTTGAGACTCCACAACTAAAAACTCCACAACATGAAACTCCAAAATTAGAAACTCCACAACCAGAAACTCCACAACTAGAAACTCCACAACTTAACACTCCACAACAGGAAACTCCACAACAAGAAACTGCACGACTAGAGACTCCACAACTAGAGACTCCACAACTTGAAACCTCACAACTTTAGGTTCCGCAACTAGAAAATCCACAGCTAGAGATTCCGCAACTAGAAACTCCACAACTAGAAACTCCACAACTCAAAACTCCAACACTAGAAACTCCAAAACTCGAAACTCCACAACTAGAGACTCCGCAACTAGAAACTCCACAACCAGAGACTCTGCAACTAGAAACTCCGCAGCTAGAAACTGCACAAATAGAAACTCCACTACTAGATACTCCACAACTGAAAACTCGGCAACTAGAAACTCCACAACTAGAGACTCCACAACTTGAAACTCCACAACTAGAGACTCTGCAACTAGAAACTCCACAACTAGAGACTCCGCAACTCCACAACTCGAAACTCCACAACTGGAAACTCCACAACTAGACACTCCACAACTAAAAACTCTTCAACTAGAAATTCCTAAACTAGAGACTCCTCAACTAAAAAATCTACATCTAGAGACTTCAAACTAGAAACTCAACAACTAGAAACTCCACAACTAAAAACTCCACAACTAGAAACTCCACATCTTGAGACTCCGCAACTAGAAACTCCACAACTAGGGACTCCGCAACTAGAAACTCCACAACTGGAAACTCCACAACTGGCAACTCCACTACCAGATACTCCACAACTGGAAACTCGGCAACTAGAAACTCCACAACTAGAGACTCCACAACTTGAAACTCCACAACTAAACACTCTGCAACTAGAAACTCCACAACTCGAAACTCCACAACTGGAAACTCCACAACTAGATACTCCACAAGAAAAAACTCTTCAACCAGAAACTCCTAAACTAGAGACTCCACAACTAGAGAATCTACAACTAGAGACTTGAAACTAGAAACTCAACAACTGGAAACTCCACAACTAAAAACTCAACAACTAGAAACTCCACAGCTTGAGACTCCGACACTTGAAACTCCACAACTAGAGACTCCGCAACTAGAAACTCCACAACTAGGGACTCCACAACTAGAAACTCCACAACTAGAAACTCCACAACTCGAAACTCCACTACTAGATACTCCACAACTGGAAACTCGACAACTAGAAACTCCACATCTAGAGACTCCACAACTTGAAACTCCACTTAGAGACACTGCAACTAGAAACTCAACAACTAGAGACTCCGCAACTCAACAACTAGAAACTCCACAACTGGAAAATCCACAACTAGATACTCCACAACTAGAAAATCTACAACTAGAAACTCCGCAACTAGAGACTCCACAAGTAGAAACTCCACAACTAGAACATCCAGAACTACAAACTCCACAAATACAGACTCGGCAACTAGAAATTCCATATCTAGAAACTCCACAGCTAGAAACTGAAAACTAGAGACTTCACAACTAGAAACTCAACAACTAAAAACTTCACAACTAAAAACTCCACAACTGGAAACTCCACAACTTGAGACTCCGCAACTTGAAACTTCACAACTAGAAACTCCGCTATTAAAAACTCCGCAACTAGAAACTCCGCAACTAGAAACTCCACAACTTAAAACTCCACAACTAGATACTCCACAATTGGAAACTCCACAACTAGATACTTCACAACTGGAAACTCCACAACTAGATACTCCACAACTAAAAACTCCACAACTAGAAACTCCACAACTAGACACTCCACAACTCGAAACTCCACAACTAGAATCTCCACAACTAAAAACCTCACAACCAGAGACTCCGCAACTTCACAACTAGAAACTCCGCAACTGGAAACTGCACATATATATACTCTGCAACTAGAAACTCCACAACTAGAGACTCCACAACTTGAAACTCCACAACTTTAAACTCCACAACTTGAGACTCCACAACTAGAAACTCCACAACTTGAAACTCCACAGCTTGAGACTCCGCAACTAGAAACTCCCCAACTAGGGACTCCACAACTGGAAACTCCACTACTAGATACTCCACAACTGGAAACTCGGCAACTAGAAACTCCACAACTAGAGACTCCACAACTTGAAACTCGAAAACTAGAGACTCTGCAACTAGAAACTCCACAACTCGAAACTCCACAACTGGAAACTCCACAACTAGAAACTGCACAACAGGAGACTCCACAACTAGAAACTCCACACCTAGAAACTCCACAACTAGAAACTCCACAACTTGAAACCTCACAACCTTAAGTTCCGCAACTAGAAAATCCACAGCTAGAGATTCCGCAACTAGAAACTCCACAACTCAAACTTCCACAACAAGAAACTCCATAACTCGAAACTCCACAACTGAAAACTCCACAACTAGACACTCCACAACTAAAAACTCTACAACTAGCAAGTTCTAAACTAGAGACTCCACAACTAGAGACTACAACTAGAGACTCCACAACTAGAAACTCTACAACTAGAAACTCCACAACTACAAACCCCACAAATACAGACTCGGCAACTAGAAATTCCATATCTAGAAACTCCACAGCTAGAAACTGCAAAACTAGAGACTTCACAACTAGAAACTCAACAACTAAAAACTCCACAACTAAAAACTCCACAACTGGAAACTCCACAACTTGAGACTCCGCAACTTGAAACTTCACAACTAGAAACTCCGCTATTAAAAACTCCGCAACTAGAAACTCCGCAACTAGAAACTCCACAATTTAAAACTCCACAACTAGATACTCCACAACTGGAAACTCCACATTAGATACTTCACAACTGGAAACTCCACAACTAGATACTCCACAACTAAAAACTCCACAACTAGAAACTCCACAACTAGAGACTCCACAACTAAAAACTCCACAACCAGAGACTCTGCAACTTCACAACTAGAAACTCCACAACTGGAAACTGCACAACTAGATACTCTGCAACTAGAAACTCCACAACTAGAGACTCCACAACTTGAAACTCCACAACTTTAAACTCCACAACTTGAGACTCCACAACTAGAAACTCCACAACTTGAAACTCCACAGCTTGAGACTCCGCAACTAGAAACTACACAACTAGGGACTCCACAACTGGAAACTCCACTACTAGATACTCCACAACTGGAAACTCGGCAACTGGAAAATCCACAACTAGATACTCCACAACTAGAAAATCTACAACTAGACACTCCGCAACTAGAGACTCCACAACTAGAAACTCCACAACTAGAAACTCCACAACTACAAACCCCACAAATACAGACTCGGCAACTAGAAATTCCATATCTAGAAACTCCACAGCTAGAAACTGCAAAACTAGAGACTTCAAAACTAGAAACTCAACAACTAAAAACTCCACAACTAAAAACTCCACAACTGGAAACTCCACAACTTGAGACTCCGCAACTTGAAACTTCACAACTAGAAACTCCGCTATTAAAAACTCCGCAACTAGAAACTCTGCAACTAGAAACTCCACAACTAGATACTCCACATTTGAAAACTCCACAACTAGATACTTCACAACTGGAAACTCCACAACTAGATACTCCACAACTAAAAACTCCACAACTAGAAACTCCACAACTAGAGACTCCACAACTAAAAACTCTGCAACTAGAAACTCCACAACTGGAAACTCCACTACTAGATACTCCACAACTGGAAACTTGGCAACTAGAAACTCCACAACTAGAAACTCCACAACTAGAGACTCCACAACTAAAAACTCCACAACCAGAGACTCCGCAACTTCACAACTAGAAACTCCACAACTGGAAACTGCACAACTAGATACTCTGCAACTAGAAACTCCACAACTAGAGACTCCACAACTTGAAACTCCACAACTTTAAACTCCACAACTTGAGACTCCACAACTAGAAACTCCACAACTTGAAACTCCACAGCTTGAGACTCCGCAACTAGAAACTCCACAACTAGGGACTCCACAACTGGAAACTCCACTACTAGATACTCCACAACTGGAAACTCGGCAACTGGAAAATCCACAACTAGATACTCCACACTAGAAAATCTACAACTAGACACTCCGCAACTAGAGACTCCACAACTAGAAACTCCACAACTAGAAACTCCGCAAATAGAAACTCCACAACTAGAAACTCCACAACTAGAAACTCCACAACTTGAAACCTCACAGCCTTAAGTTCCGCAACTAGAAAATCCACAACTAGAGATTCCGCAACTAGAAACTCCACAACTAGAAACTGCACAACTCGAAACTCCGCAACTCTAAACTCCACAATTCGAATCTCCACAACTCGAAACTCCAGAACTTGAAACTTCACAACTAGACACTCAAAAACTAAAAACTCTACAACTAGAAACTCCTAAACTAGAAACTCCACAACTAGAGACTTCAAACTAGAAACTCGAAAATTAGAAACTGCACAACTAAAACTCAACAACTAAAAACTCCACAGCTTGAGACTCCGCAACTTGAAACTCCACAACTGGAAACACCGCAACTAGAAACTCCACAACTGGAAACTTCACTACTAGATACTCCACAACTAGAAACTCGACAACTAGAAACTCCACAACTAGAGACTCCACAACTTGAAACTCCACAACTAGAGACTCCGCAACTAGAAACTCCACAACAAGGGACTTCGCAACTAGAAACTCCACAACTAGAAACTCCACAACTGGAAACTCCACTACTAGATACTCCACAACTGGAAACTCGGCAACTAGAAACTCCACAACTAGAGACTCCACAACTTGAAACTCCACAACTAGAGACTCTGCAACTAGAAACTCCACAACTAGAGACTCCGCAACTCCACAACTAGAAACTCCACAACTGGAAAATTCACAACTATTTACTCCACAACTAAAGAATCCACAACTAGAAACTCCACAACTATAGACTCCACAACTTGAAACTCCACAAGTTTAAACTCCACAACTTGAGACTCCCCAACTAGAAACTCCACAACTTGGAACTCCACAACCAGAAACTCCACAACTCAAAACTCCACAACTAGAGACTCCGCAACTAGAAACTCCACAACCAGAGACTCTGCAAATAGAAATTCCGCAACTAGAAACTCCACAAATAGAAACTCCGCGGCTAGAAACTACACAACTAGAGACTCCACAACTAGAAATTCCACAACTAGAAACTCCACAACTTGAAACTCCACAACTTGAAACCTCACAACTTTAAGTTCCGCAACTAGAAAATCTACAGCTAGAGATTCCGCAACTAGAAACTCCTAAACTCAAAACTCCAACACTAGAAACTCCAAAACTCGAAATTCCGCAACTAGAGACTCCGCAACTAGAAACTCCACAACCAGAGACTCTGCAACTAGAAACTCCGCAGCTAGAAACTCCACAAATAGAAACTCCGCAACTAGAAACTCCACAGCTAGAAACTCCGCAACTAGAAACTCCACAAGTAGAAACTCCACAACTAGATACTCCACAACTGGAAACTCCACAACTAGAAACTTCACAACTAGAGACTCCGCAACTAGAAACTCCACAACTGGAAACTCCACAACTAGATACTCCACAACTCGAAACTCCACAACTAGAAACTCGGCAACTGGAAAATCCACAACTAGATACTCCACACTAGAAAATCTACAACTAGACACTCCGCAACTAGAGACTCCACAACTAGAAACTCCACAACTAGAAACTCCGCAAATAGAAACTCCACAACTAGAAACTCCACAACTAGAAACTCCACAACTTGAAACCTCACAGCCTTAAGTTCCGCAACTAGAAAATCCACAACTAGAGATTCCGCAACTAGAAACTCCACAACTAGAAACTGCACAACTCGAAACTCCGCAACTCTAAACTCCACAATTCGAATCTCCACAACTCGAAACTCCAGAACTTGAAACTTCACAACTAGACACTCAAAAACTAAAAACTCTACAACTAGAAACTCCTAAACTAGAAACTCCACAACTAGAGACTTCAAACTAGAAACTCGAAAATTAGAAACTGCACAACTAAAACTCAACAACTAAAAACTCCACAGCTTGAGACTCCGCAACTTGAAACTCCACAACTGGAAACACCGCAACTAGAAACTCCACAACTGGAAACTTCACTACTAGATACTCCACAACTAGAAACTCGACAACTAGAAACTCCACAACTAGAGACTCCACAACTTGAAACTCCACAACTAGAGACTCCGCAACTAGAAACTCCACAACAAGGGACTTCGCAACTAGAAACTCCACAACTAGAAACTCCACAACTGGAAACTCCACTACTAGATACTCCACAACTGGAAACTCGGCAACTAGAAACTCCACAACTAGAGACTCCACAACTTGAAACTCCACAACTAGAGACTCTGCAACTAGAAACTCCACAACTAGAGACTCCGCAACTCCACAACTAGAAACTCCACAACTGGAAAATTCACAACTATTTACTCCACAACTAAAGAATCCACAACTAGAAACTCCACAACTATAGACTCCACAACTTGAAACTCCACAAGTTTAAACTCCACAACTTGAGACTCCCCAACTAGAAACTCCACAACTTGGAACTCCACAACCAGAAACTCCACAACTCAAAACTCCACAACTAGAGACTCCGCAACTAGAAACTCCACAACCAGAGACTCTGCAAATAGAAATTCCGCAACTAGAAACTCCACAAATAGAAACTCCGCGGCTAGAAACTACACAACTAGAGACTCCACAACTAGAAATTCCACAACTAGAAACTCCACAACTTGAAACTCCACAACTTGAAACCTCACAACTTTAAGTTCCGCAACTAGAAAATCTACAGCTAGAGATTCCGCAACTAGAAACTCCTAAACTCAAAACTCCAACACTAGAAACTCCAAAACTCGAAATTCCGCAACTAGAGACTCCGCAACTAGAAACTCCACAACCAGAGACTCTGCAACTAGAAACTCCGCAGCTAGAAACTCCACAAATAGAAACTCCGCAACTAGAAACTCCACAGCTAGAAACTCCGCAACTAGAAACTCCACAAGTAGAAACTCCACAACTAGATACTCCACAACTGGAAACTCCACAACTAGAAACTTCACAACTAGAGACTCCGCAACTAGAAACTCCACAACTGGAAACTCCACAACTAGATACTCCACAACTCGAAACTCCACAACTAGAAACTCCACAACTAAACTCCACAACTTGAAACTCCACAACTAGAGACTCCGCAACTAAAAACTCCACAACTAGAGACTCCGCAACTCCACAACTAGAAACTCCACAACTGGAAACTCCACAACTAGATACTCCACAACTAGAAACTCCACAACTTGAAACCTCACAACTTTAGGTTCCGCAACTAGAAAATCCACAGCTAGAGATTCCGCAACTAGAAACTCCACAACTAGAAACTCCACAACTCAAAACTCCAACACTAGAAACTCCAAAACTCGAAACTCCACAACTAGAGACTCCGCAACTAGAAACTCCACAACCAGAGACTCTGCAACTAGGAACTCCGCAGCTAGAAACTGCACAAATAGAAACTCCACTACTAGATACTCCACAACTGAAAACTCGGCAACTAGAAACTCCACAACTAAAGACTCCACAACTTGAAACTCCACAACTAGAGACTCTGCAACTAGAAACTCCACAACTAGAGACTCCACTACTGGAAACTCCACAACTAGATACTCCACAACAAAAAATCTTCAACCAGAAACTCCTAAACTAGAGACTCCACAACTAGAGAATCTACAACTAGAGACTTGAAACTAGAAACTCAACCACTGGAAACTCCACAACTAAAAACTGAACAACTAGAAACTCCACAGCTTGAGACTCCGACACTTGAAACTCCAACACTAGAGACTCCGCAACTAGAAACTCCACAACTAGGGACTCCACAACTAGAAACTACACAACTAGAAACTCCACAACTCGAAACTCCACTACTAGATACTCCACAACTGGAAACTCGACAACTAGAAACTCCACATCTAGAGACTCCACAACTTGAAACTCCACTTAGAGACACTGTAACTAGAAACTCAACAACTAGAGACTCCGCAACTCAACAACTAGAAACTCCACAACTGGAAAATCCACAACTAGATACTCCACAACTAGAAAATCTTCAACTAGAAACTCCGCAACTAGAGACTCCACAAGTAGAAACTCCACAACTAGAAACTCCACAACTACAAACTCCACAAATACAGACTCGGCAACTAGAAATTCCATATCTAGAAACTCCACAGCTAGAAACTGAAAACTAGAGACTTCATAACTAGAAACTCAACAACTAAAAACTCCACAAAAAAAAAACTCCACAACTGGAAACTCCACAACTTGAGACTCCGCAACTTGAAACTTGACAACTAGAAACTCCGCTATTAAAAACTCCGCAACTAGAAACTCCGCAACTAGAAACTCCACAACTTAAAACTCCACAACTAGATACTCCACAACTGGAAACTCCACAACTAGATACTTCACAACTGGAAACTCCACAACTAGATACTCCACAACTAAAAACTCCACAACTAGAAACTCCACAACTAGACACTCCACAACTCGAAACTCCACAACTAGAATCTCCACAACTAAAAACTTCACAACCAGAGACTCCGCAACTTCACAACTAGAAACTCCACAACTGGAAACTGCACATATATATACTCTGCAACTAGAAACTCCACAACTAGAGACTCCACAACTTGAAACTCCACAACTTTAAACTCCACAACTTGAGACTCCACAACTAGAAACTCCACAACTTGAAACTCCACAGCTTGAGACTCCGCAACTAGAAACTCCCCAACTAGGGACTCCACAACTGGAAACTCCACTACTAGATACTCCACAATTGGAAACTCGGCAACTAGAAACTCCACAACTAGAGACTCCACAACTTGAAACTCGAAAACTAGACTCTGCAACTAGAAACTCCACAACTCGAAACTGCACAACTGGAAACTCCACAACTAGAAACTCCACAACAGGAGACTCCACAACTAGAAACTCCACACCTAGAAACTCCACAACTAGAAACTCCACAACTTGAAACCTCACAACCTTAAGTTCCGCAACTAGAAAATCCACAGCTAGAGATTCCGCAACTAGAAACTCCACAACTCAAACTTCCACAACAAGAAACTCCACAACTCGAAACTCCACAACTGAAAACTCCACAACTAGACACTCCACAACTAAAAACTCTACAACTAGCAAGTTCTAAACTAGAGACTCCACAACTAGAGACTACAACTAGAGACTCCACAACTAGAAACTCTACAACTAGAAACTCCACAACTAGAAACTCCACAACTACAAACCCCACAAATACAGACTCGGCATCTAGAAATTCCATATCTAGAAACTCCACAGCTAGAAACTGCAAAACTAGAGACTTCACAACTAGAAACTCAACAACTAAAAGCTCCACAACTAAAAACTCCACAACTGGAAACTCCACAACTTGAGACTCCGCAACTTGAAACTTCACAACTAGAAACTCCGCTATTAAAAACTCCGCAACTCGAAACTCCACAACTGAAAACTCCACAACTAGACACTCCACAACTAAAAACTCTACAACTAGCAAGTTCTAAACTAGAGACTCCACAACTAGAGACTACAACTAGAGACTCCACATCTAGAAACTCTACAACTAGAAACTCCACAACTACAAACCCCACAAATACAGACTCGGCAACTAGAAATTCCATATCTAGAAACTCCACAGCTAGAAACTGCAAAACTAGAGACTTCACAACTAGAAACTCAACAACTAAAAGCTCCACAACTAAAAACTCCACAACTGGAAACTCCACAACTTGAGACTCCGCAACTTGAAACTTCACAACTAGAAACTCCGCTATTAAAAACTCCGCAACTAGAAACTCCGCAACTAGAAACTCCACAATTTAAAACTCCACAACTAGATACTCCACAACTGGAAACTCCACATTAGATACTTCACAACTGGAAACTCCACAACTAGATACTCCACAACTAAAAGCTCCACAACTAGAAACTCCACAACTAGAGACTCGACAACTAAAAACTCCACAACCAGAGACTCCGCAACTTCACAACTAGAAACTCCACAACTGGAAACTGCACAACTAGATACTCTGCAACTAGAAACTCCACAACTAGAGACTCCACAACTTGAAACTCCACAACTTTAAACTCCACAACTTGAGACTCCACAACTAGAAACTCCACAACTTGAAACTCCACAGCTTGAGACTCCGCAACTAGAAACTACACAACTAGGG
This sequence comes from Rhipicephalus microplus, assembly GCF_043290135.1. Classification (NCBI taxonomy): domain Eukaryota; kingdom Metazoa; phylum Arthropoda; class Arachnida; order Ixodida; family Ixodidae; genus Rhipicephalus; species Rhipicephalus microplus. The sequence continues at coordinate 39,749,162 of NW_027464586.1, forward strand.
ACTCCACAACTGGAAACTCCACTACTAGATACTCCACAACTGGAAACTCGGCAACTGGAAAATCCACAACTAGATACTCCACAACTAGAAAATCTACAACTAGACACTCCGCAACTAGAGACTCCACAACTAGAAACTCCACAACTAGAAACTCCACAACTAGACTCCACAACTTGAAACTCCACAACTAGAGACTCCGCAACTAAAAACTCCACAACTAGAGACTCCGCAACTCCACAACTAGAAACTCCACAACTGGAAACTCCACAACTAGATACTCCGCAACTAGAAACTACACAACTAGAGACTCCACAACTTGAAACTCCACAACTTTAAACTCTACAACTTGAGACTCCACAACTAAAAACTCCACAACATGAAACTCCAAAATTAGAAACTCCACAACCAGAAACTCCACAACTAGAAACTCCACAACTTAACACTCCACAACAGGAAACTCCACAACAAGAAACTCCACGACTAGAGACTCCACAACTAGAGACTCCACAACTTGAAACCTCACAACTTTAGGTTCCGCAACTAGAAAATCCACAGCTAGAGATTCCGCAACTAGAAACTCCACAACTAGAAACTCCACAACTCAAAACTCCAACACTAGAAACTCCAAAACTCGAAACTCCACAACTAGAGACTCCGCAACTAGAAACTCCACAACCAGAGACTCTGCAACTAGAAACTCCGCAGCTAGAAACTGCACAAATAGAAACTCCACTACTAGATACTCCACAACTGAAAACTCGGCAACTAGAAACTCCACAACTAAAGACTCCACAACTTGAAACTCCACAACTAGAGACTCTGCAACTAGAAACTCCACAACTAGAGACTCCGCAACTCCACAACTCGAAACTCCACAACTGGAAACTCCACAACTAGACACTCCACAACTAAAAACTCTTCAACTAGAAATTCCTAAACTAGAGACTCCTCAACTAAAAAATCTACATCTAGAGACTTCAAACTAGAAACTCAACAACTAGAAACTCCACAACTAAAAACTCCACAACTAGAAACTCCACATCTTGAGACTCCGCAACTAGAAACTCCACAACTAGGGACTCCGCAACTAGAAACTCCACAACTGGAAACTCCACAACTGGCAACTCCATAACCAGATACTCCACAACTGGAAACTCGGCAACTAGAAACTCCACAACTAGAGACTCCACAACTTGAAACTCCACAACTAAACACTCTGCAACTAGAAACTCCACAACTCGAAACTCCACAACTGGAAACTCCACAACTAGATACTCCACAAGAAAAAACTCTTCAACCAGAAACTCCTAAACTAGAGACTCCACAACTAGAGAATCTACAACTAGAGACTTGAAACTAGAAACTCAACAACTGGAAACTCCACAACTAAAAACTCAACAACTAGAAACTCCACAGCTTGAGACTCCGACACTTGAAACTCCACAACTAGAGACTCCGCAACTAGAAACTCCACAACTAGGGACTCTACAACTAGAAACTCCACAACTAGAAACTCCACAACTCGAAACTCCACTACTAGATACTCCACAACTGGAAACTCGACAACTAGAAACTCCACATCTAGAGACTCCACAACTTGAAACTCCACTTAGAGACACTGCAACTAGAAACTCAACAACTAGAGACTCCGCAACTCAACAACTAGAAACTCCACAACTGGAAAATCCACAACTAGATACTCCACAACTAGAAAATCTACAACTAGAAACTCCGCAACTAGAGACTCCACAAGTAGAAACTCCACAACTAGAAACTCCAGAACTACAAACTCCACAAATACAGACTCGGCAACTAGAAATTCCATATCTAGAAACTCCACAGCTAGAAACTGAAAGCTAGAGACTTCACAACTAGAAACTCAACAACTAAAAACTTCACAACTAAAAACTCCACAACTGGAAACTCCACAACTTGAGACTCCGCAACTTGAAACTTGACAACTAGAAACTCCGCTATTAAAAACTCCGCAACTAGAAACTCCGCAACTAGAAACTCCACAACTTAAAACTCCACAACTAGATACTCCACAACTGGAAACTCCACAACTAGATACTTCACAACTGGAAACTCCACAACTAGATACTCCACAACTAAAAACTCCACAACTAGAAACTCCACAACTAGACACTCCACAACTCGAAACTCCACAACTAGAATCTCCACAACTAAAAACTTCACAACCAGAGACTCCGCAACTTCACAACTAGAAACTCCACAACTGGAAACTGCACATATATATACTCTGCAACTAGAAACTCCACAACTAGAGACTCCACAACTTGAAACTCCACAACTTTAAACTCCACAACTTGAGACTCCACAACTAGAAACTCCACAACTTGAAACTCCACAGCTTGAGACTCCGCAACTAGAAACTCCCCAACTAGGGACTCCACAACTGGAAACTCCACTACTAGATACTCCACAACTGGAAACTCGGCAACTAGAAACTCCACAACTAGAGACTCCACAACTTGAAACTCGAAAACTAGACTCTGCAACTAGAAACTCCACAACTCGAAACTCCACAACTGGAAACTCCACAACTAGAAACTCCACAACAGGAGACTCCACAACTAGAAACTCCACACCTAGAAACTCCACAACTAGAAACTCCACAACTTGAAACCTCACAACCTTAAGTTCCGCAACTAGAAAATCCACAGCTAGAGATTCCGCAACTAGAAACTCCACAACTCAAACTTCCACAACAAGAAACTCCACAACTCGAAACTCCACAACTGAAAACTCCACAACTAGACACTCCACAACTAAAAACTCTACAACTAGCAAGTTCTAAACTAGAGACTCCACAACTAGAGACTACAACTAGAGACTCCACAACTAGAAACTCTACAACTAGAAACTCCACAACTAGAAACTCCACAACTACAAACCCCACAAATACAGACTCGGCAACTAGAAATTCCATATCTAGAAACTCCACAGCTAGAAACTGCAAAACTAGAGACTTCACAACTAGAAACTCAACAACTAAAAGCTCCACAACTAAAAACTCCACAACTGGAAACTCCACAACTTGAGACTCCGCAACTTGAAACTTCACAACTAGAAACTCCGCTATTAAAAACTCCGCAACTCGAAACTCCACAACTGAAAACTCCACAACTAGACACTCCACAACTAAAAACTCTACAACTAGCAAGTTCTAAACTAGAGACTCCACAACTAGAGACTACAACTAGAGACTCCACATCTAGAAACTCTACAACTAGAAACTCCACAACTACAAACCCCACAAATACAGACTCGGCAACTAGAAATTCCATATCTAGAAACTCCACAGCTAGAAACTGCAAAACTAGAGACTTCACAACTAGAAACTCAACAACTAAAAGCTCCACAACTAAAAACTCCACAACTGGAAACTCCACAACTTGAGACTCCGCAACTTGAAACTTCACAACTAGAAACTCCGCTATTAAAAACTCCGCAACTAGAAACTCCGCAACTAGAAACTCCACAATTTAAAACTCCACAACTAGATACTCCACAACTGGAAACTCCACATTAGATACTTCACAACTGGAAACTCCACAACTAGATACTCCACAACTAAAAGCTCCACAACTAGAAACTCCACAACTAGAGACTCGACAACTAAAAACTCCACAACCAGAGACTCCGCAACTTCACAACTAGAAACTCCACAACTGGAAACTGCACAACTAGATACTCTGCAACTAGAAACTCCACAACTAGAGACTCCACAACTTGAAACTCCACAACTTTAAACTCCACAACTTGAGACTCCACAACTAGAAACTCCACAACTTGAAACTCCACAGCTTGAGACTCTGCAACTAGAAACTACACAACTAGGGACTCCACAACTGGAAACTCCACTACTAGATACTCCACAACTGGAAACTCGGCAACTGGAAAATCCACAACTAGATACTCCACAACTAGAAAATCTACAACTAGACACTCCGCAACTAGAGACTCCACAACTAGAAACTCCACAACTAGAAACTCCACAACTAGACTCCACAACTTGAAACTCCACAACTAGAGACTCCGCAACTAAAAACTCCACAACTAGAGACTCCGCAACTCCACAACTAGAAACTCCACAACTGGAAACTCCACAACTAGATACTCCGCAACTAGAAACTACACAACTAGAGACTCCACAACTTGAAACTCCACAACTTTAAACTCTACAACTTGAGACTCCACAACTAAAAACTCCACAACATGAAACTCCAAAATTAGAAACTCCACAACCAGAAACTCCACAACTAGAAACTCCACAACTTAACACTCCACAACAGGAAACTCCACAACAAGAAACTCCACGACTAGAGACTCCACAACTAGAGACTCCACAACTTGAAACCTCACAACTTTAGGTTCCGCAACTAGAAAATCCACAGCTAGAGATTCCGCAACTAGAAACTCCACAACTAGAAACTCCACAACTCAAAACTCCAACACTAGAAACTCCAAAACTCGAAACTCCACAACTAGAGACTCCGCAACTAGAAACTCCACAACCAGAGACTCTGCAACTAGAAACTCCGCAGCTAGAAACTGCACAAATAGAAACTCCACTACTAGATACTCCACAACTGAAAACTCGGCAACTAGAAACTCCACAACTAAAGACTCCACAACTTGAAACTCCACAACTAGAGACTCTGCAACTAGAAACTCCACAACTAGAGACTCCGCAACTCCACAACTCGAAACTCCACAACTGGAAACTCCACAACTAGACACTCCACAACTAAAAACTCTTCAACTAGAAATTCCTAAACTAGAGACTCCTCAACTAAAAAATCTACATCTAGAGACTTCAAACTAGAAACTCAACAACTAGAAACTCCACAACTAAAAACTCCACAACTAGAAACTCCACATCTTGAGACTCCGCAACTAGAAACTCCACAACTAGGGACTCCGCAACTAGAAACTCCACAACTGGAAACTCCACAACTGGCAACTCCATAACCAGATACTCCACAACTGGAAACTCGGCAACTAGAAACTCCACAACTAGAGACTCCACAACTTGAAACTCCACAACTAAACACTCTGCAACTAGAAACTCCACAACTCGAAACTCCACAACTGGAAACTCCACAACTAGATACTCCACAAGAAAAAACTCTTCAACCAGAAACTCCTAAACTAGAGACTCCACAACTAGAGAATCTACAACTAGAGACTTGAAACTAGAAACTCAACAACTGGAAACTCCACAACTAAAAACTCAACAACTAGAAACTCCACAGCTTGAGACTCCGACACTTGAAACTCCACAACTAGAGACTCCGCAACTAGAAACTCCACAACTAGGGACTCTACAACTAGAAACTCCACAACTAGAAACTCCACAACTCGAAACTCCACTACTAGATACTCCACAACTGGAAACTCGACAACTAGAAACTCCACATCTAGAGACTCCACAACTTGAAACTCCACTTAGAGACACTGCAACTAGAAACTCAACAACTAGAGACTCCGCAACTCAACAACTAGAAACTCCACAACTGGAAAATCCACAACTAGATACTCCACAACTAGAAAATCTACAACTAGAAACTCCGCAACTAGAGACTCCACAAGTAGAAACTCCACAACTAGAAACTCCAGAACTACAAACTCCACAAATACAGACTCGGCAACTAGAAATTCCATATCTAGAAACTCCACAGCTAGAAACTGAAAACTAGAGACTTCACAACTAGAAACTCAACAACTAAAAACTTCACAACTAAAAACTCCACAACTGGAAACTCCACAACTTGAGACTCCGCAACTTGAAACTTCACAACTAGAAACTCCGCTATTAAAAACTCCGCAACTAGAAACTCCGCAACTAGAAACTCCACAACTTAAAACTCCACAACTAGATACTCCACAATTGGAAACTCCACAACTAGATACTTCACAACTGGAAACTCCACAACTAGATACTCCACAACTAAAAACTCCACAACTAGAAACTCCACAACTAGACACTCCACAACTCGAAACTCCACAACTAGAATCTCCACAACTAAAAACTTCACAACCAGAGACTCCGCAACTTCACAACTAGAAACTCCACAACTGGAAACTGCACATATATATACTCTGCAACTAGAAACTCCACAACAGGAGACTCCACAACTTGAAACTCCACAACTTTAAACTCCACAACTTGAGACTCCACAACTAGAAACTCCACAACTTGAAACTCCACAGCTTGAGACTCCGCAACTAGAAACTCCCCAACTAGGGACTCCACAACTGGAAACTCCACTACTAGATACTCCACAACTGGAAACTCGGCAACTAGAAACTCCACAACTAGAGACTCCACAACTTGAAACTCCAAAACTAGAGACTCTGCAACTAGAAACTCCCCAACTCGAATCTCCACAACTGGAAACTCCACAACTAGAAACTCCACAACAGGAGACTCCACAACTAGAAACTCCACACCTAGAAACTCCACAACTAGAAACTCCACAACTTGAAACCTCACAACCTTAAGTTCCGCAACTAGAAAATCCACAGCTAGAGATTCCGCAACTAGAAACTCCGCAACTCAAACTTCCACAACAAGAAACTCCACAACTCGAAACTCCACAACTGGAAACTCCACAACTAGACACTCCACAACTAAAAACTCTACAACTAGAAAGTTCTAAACTAGAGACTCCACAACTAGAGACTACAACTAGAGACTCCACAACTAGAAACTCTACAACTAGAAACTCCACAACTACAAACCCCACAAATACAGACTCGGCCACTAGAAATTCCATATCTAGAAAACTCCACAGCTAGAAACTGCAAAACTAGAGACTTCACAACTAGAAACTCAACAACTAAAAACTCCACAACTAAAAACTCCACAACTGGAAACTCCACAACTTGAGACTCCGCAACTTGAAACTTCACAACTAGAAACTCCGCTATTAAAAACTCCGCAACTAGAAACTCCGCAACTAGAAACTCCACAATTTAAAACTCCACAACTAGATACTCCACAACTGGAAACTCCACAACTAGATACTTCACAACTGGAAACTCCACAACTAGATACTCTACAACTAAAAACTCCACAACTAGAAACTCCACAACTAGAGACTCCACAACTAAAAACTCCACAACCAGAGACTCCGCAACTTCACAACTAGAAACTCCACAACTGGAAACTGCACAACTAGATACTCTGCAACTAGAAACTCCACAACTAGAGACTCCACAACTTGAAACTCCACAACTTTAAACTCCACAACTTGAGACTCCACAACTAGAAACTCCACAACTTGAAACTCCACAGCTTGAGACTCCGCAACTAGAAACTCCACAACTAGGGACTACACAACTGGAAACTCCACTACTAGATACTCCACAACTGGAAACTCGGCAACTGGAAAATCCACAACTAGATACTCCACAACTAGAAAATCTACAACTAGACACTCCGCAACTAGAGACTCCACAACTAGAAACTCCACAACTAGAAACTCCGCAATTAGAAACTCCACAACTAGAAACTCCACAACTTGAAACCTCACAGCCTTAAGTTCCGCAACTAGAAAATCCACAACTAGAGATTCCGCAACTAGAAACTCCACAACTAGAAACTGCACAACTCGAAACTCCGCAACTCAAAACTCCACAATTCGAATCTCCACAACTCGAAACTCCAGAACTTGAAACTTCACAACTAGACACTCATAAACTAAAAACTCTACAACTAGAAACTCCTAAACTAGAAACTCCACAACTAGAGACTTCAAACTAGAAACTCGAAAATTAGAAACTGCACAACTAAAACTCAACAACTAAAAACTCCACAGCTTGAGACTCCGCAACTTGAAACTCCACAACTGGAAACACCGCAACTAGAAACTCCACAACTGGAAACTTCACAACTAGATACTCCACAACTAGAAACTCGACAACTAGAAACTCCACAACTAGAGACTCCACAACTTGAAACTCCACAACTAGAGACTCCGCAACTAGAAACTCCACAACAAGGGACTTCGCAACTAGAAACTCCACAACTAGAAACTCCACAACTGGAAACTCCACTACTAGATACTCCACAACTGGAAACTCGGCAACTAGAAACTCCACAACTAGAGACTCCACAACTTGAAACTCCACAACTAGAGACTCTGCAACTAGAAACTCCACAACTAGAGACTCCGCAACTCCACAACTAGAAACTCCACAACTGGAAAATTCACAACTATTTACTCCACAACTAAAAAATCCACAACTAGAAACTCCACAACTATAGACTCCATAACTTGAAACTCCACAAGTTTAAACTCCACAACTTGAGACTCCCCAACTAGAAACTCCACAACTTGGAACTCCACAACCAGAAACTCCACAACTCAAAACTCCACAACTAGAGACTCCGCAACTAGAAACTCCACAACCAGAGACTCTGCAACTAGAAATTCCGCAACTAGAAACTCCACAAATAGAAACTCCGCAGCTAGAAACTACACAACTAGAGACTCCACAACTAGAAATTCCACAACTAGAAGTTCCACAACTTGAAACTCCACAACTTGAAACCTCACAACTTTAAGTTCCGCAACTAGAAAATCTACAGCTAGAGATTCCGCAACTAGAAACTCCTAAACTCAAAACTCCAACACTAGAAACGCCAAAACTCGAAACTCCGCAACTAGAGACTCCGCAACTAGAAACTCCACAACCAGAGACTCTGCAACTAGAAACTCCGCAGCTAGAAACTCCACAAATAGAAACTCCGCAACTAGAAACTCCACAGCTAGAAACTCCGCAACTAGAAACTCCACAAGTAGAAACTCCACAACTAGATACTCCACAACTGGAAACTCCACAACTAGAAACTCCACAACTAGATACTTCACAACTGGAAACTCCACAACTAGATACTCCACAACTAAAAACTCCACAACTAGAAACTCCACAACTAGACACTCCACAACTCGAAACTCCACAACTAGAATCTCCACAACTAAAAACTTCACAACCAGAGACTCCGCAACTTCACAACTAGAAACTCCACAACTGGAAACTGCACATATATATACTCTGCAACTAGAAACTCCACAACTAGAGACTCCACAACTTGAAACTCCACAACTTTAAACTCCACAACTTGAGACTCCACAACTAGAAACTCCACAACTTGAAACTCCACAGCTTGAGACTCCGCAACTAGAAACTCCCCAACTAGGGACTCCACAACTGGAAACTCCACTACTCGATACTCCACAACTGGAAACTCGGCAACTAGAAACTCCACAACTAGAGACTCCACAACTTGAAACTCGAAAACTAGACTCTGCAACTAGAAACTCCACAACTCGAAACTCCACAACTGGAAACTCCACAACTAGAAACTCCACAACAGGAGACTCCACAACTAGAAACTCCACACCTAGAAACTCCACAACTAGAAACTCCACAACTTGAAACCTCACAACCTTAAGTTCCGCAACTAGAAAATCCACAGCTAGAGATTCCGCAACTAGAAACTCCACAACTCAAACTTCCACAACAAGAAACTCCACAACTCGAAACTCCACAACTGAAAACTCCACAACTAGACACTCCACAACTAAAAACTCTACAACTAGCAAGTTCTAAACTAGAGACTCCACAACTAGAGACTACAACTAGAGACTCCACAACTAGAAACTCTACAACTAGAAACTCCACAACTACAAACCCCACAAATACAGACTCGGCAACTAGAAATTCCATATCTACAAACTCCACAGCTAGAAACTGCAAAACTAGAGACTTCACAACTAGAAACTCAACAACTAAAAGCTCCACAACTAAAAACTCCACAACTGGAAACTCCACAACTTGAGACTCCGCAACTTGAAACTTCACAACTAGAAACTCCGCTATTAAAAACTCCGCAACTCGAAACTCCACAACTGAAAACTCCACAACTAGACACTCCACAACTAAAAACTCTACAACTAGCAAGTTCTAAACTAGAGACTTCACAACTAGAGACTACAACTAGAGACTCCACAACTAGAAACTCTACAACTAGAAACTCCACAACTACAAACCCCACAAATACAGACTCGGCAACTAGAAATTCCATATCTAGAAACTCCACAGCTAGAAACTGCAAAACTAGAGACTTCACAACTAGAAACTCAACAACTAAAAGCTCCACAACTAAAAACTCCACAACTGGAAACCCCACAACTTGAGACTCCGCAACTTGAAACTTCACAACTAGAAACTCCGCTATTAAAAACTCCGCAACTAGAAACTCCGCAACTAGAAACTCCACAATTTAAAACTCCACAACTAGATACTCCACAACTGGAAACTCCACATTAGATACTTCACAACTGGAAACTCCACAACTAGATACTCCACAACTAAAAGCTCCACAACTAGAAACTCCACAACTAGAGACTCCACAACTAAAAACTCCACAACCAGAGACTCCGCAACTTCACAACTAGAAACTCCACAACTGGAAACTGCACAACTAGATACTCTGCAACTAGAAACTCCACAACTAGAGACTCCACAACTTGAAACTCCACAACTTTAAACTCCACAACTTGAGACTCCACAACTAGAAACTCCACAACTTGAAACTCCACAGCTTGAGACTCCGCAACTAGAAACTACACAACTAGGGACTCCACAACTGGAAACTCCACTACTAGATACTCCACAACTGGAAACTCGGCAACTGGAAAATCCACAACTAGATACTCCACAACTAGAAAATCTACAACTAGACACTCCGCAACTAGAGACTCCACAACTAGAAACTCCACAACTAGAAACTCCACAACTAGACTCCACAACTTGAAACTCCACAACTAGAGACTCCGCAACTAAAAACTCCACAACTAGAGACTCCGCAACTCCACAACTAGAAACTCCACAACTGGAAACCCCACAACTAGATACTCCGCAACTAGAAACTACACAACTAGAGACTCCACAACTTGAAACTCCACAACTTTAAACTCTACAACTTGAGACTCCACAACTAAAAACTCCACAACATGAAACTCCAAAATTAGAAACTCCACAACCAGAAACTCCACAACTAGAAACTCCACAACTTAACACTCCACAACAGGAAACTCCACAACAAGAAACTCCACGACTAGAGACTCCACAACTAGAGACTCCACAACTTGAAACCTCACAACTTTAGGTTCCGCAACTAGAAAATCCACAGCTAGAGATTCCGCAACTAGAAACTCCACAACTAGAAACTCCACAACTCAAAACTCCAACACTAGAAACTCCAAAACTCGAAACTCCACAACTAGAGACTCCGCAACTAGAAACTCCACAACCAGAGACTCTGCAACTAGAAACTCCGCAGCTAGAAACTGCACAAATAGAAACTCCACTACTAGATACTCCACAACTGAAAACTCGGCAACTAGAAACTCCACAACTAAAGACTCCACAACTTGAAACTCCACAACTAGAGACTCTGCAACTAGAAACTCCACAACTAGAGACTCCGCAACTCCACAACTCGAAACTCCACAACTGGAAACTCCACAACTAGACACTCCACAACTAAAAACTCTTCAACTAGAAATTCCTAAACTAGAGACTCCTCAACTAAAAAATCTACAACTAGAGACTTCAAACTAGAAACTCAACAACTAGAAACTCCACAACTAAAAACTCCACAACTAGAAACTCCACATCTTGAGACTCCGCAACTAGAAACTCCACAACTAGGGACTCCGCAACTAGAAACTCCACAACTGGAAACTCTACAACTGGCAACTCCACTACCATATACTCCACAACTGGAAACTCGGCAACTAGAAACTCCACAACTAGAGACTCCACAACTTGAAACTCCACAACTAAAGACTCTGCAACTAGAAACTCCACAACTCGAAACTCCACTACTGGAAACTCCACAACTAGATACTCCACAACAAAAAATCTTCAACCAGAAACTCCTAAACTAGAGACTCCACAACTAGAGAATCTACAACTAGAGACTTGAAACTAGAAACTCAACAACTGGAAACTCCACAACTAAAAACTCAACAACTAGAAACTCCACAGCTTGAGACTCCGACACTTGAAACTCCAACACTAGAGACTCCGCAACTAGAAACTCCACAACTAGGGACTCCACAACTAGAAACTCCACAACTAGAAACTCCACAACTCGAAACTCCACTACTAGATACTCCACAACTGGAAACTCGACAACTAGAAACTCCACATCTAGAGACTCCACAACTTGAAACTCCACTTAGAGACACTGTAACTAGAAACTCAACAACTAGAGACTCCGCAACTCAACAACTAGAAACTCCACAACTGGAAAATCCACAACTAGATACTCCACAACTAGAAAATCTTCAACTAGAAACTCCGCAACTAGAGACTCCACAAGTAGAAACTCCACAACTAGAAACTCCACAACTACAAACTCCACAAATACAGACTCGGCAACTAGAAATTCCATATCTAGAAACTCCACAGCTAGAAACTGAAAACTAGAGACTTCATAACTAGAAATTCAACAACTAAAAACTCCACAAAAAAACTCCACAACTGGAAACTCCACAACTTGAGACTCCGCAACTTGAAACTTGACAACTAGAAACTCCGCTATTAAAAACTCCGCAACTAGAAACTCCGCAACTAGAAACTCCACAACTTAAAACTCCACAACTAGATACTCCACAACTGGAAACTCCACAACTAGATACTTCACAACTGGAAACTCCACAACTAGATACTCCACAACTAAAAACTCCACAACTAGAAACTCCACAACTAGACACTCCACAACTCGAAACTCCACAACTAGAATCTCCACAACTAAAAACTTCACAACCAGAGACTCCGCAACTTCACAACTAGAAACTCCACAACTGGAAACTGCACATATATATACTCTGCAACTAGAAACTCCACAACTAGAGACTCCACAACTTGAAACTCCACAACTTTAAACTCCACAACTTGAGACTCCACAACTAGAAACTCCACAACTTGAAACTCCACAGCTTGAGACTCCGCAACTAGAAACTCCCCAACTAGGGACTCCACAACTGGAAACTCCACTACTAGATACTCCACAACTGGAAACTCGGCAACTAGAAACTCCACAACTAGAGACTCCACAACTTGAAACTCGAAAACTAGACTCTGCAACTAGAAACTCCACAACTCGAAACTCCACAACTGGAAACTCCACAACTAGAAACTCCACAACAGGAGACTCCACAACTAGAAACTCCACACCTAGAAACTCCACAACTAGAAACTCCACAACTTGAAACCTCACAACCTTAAGTTCCGCAACTAGAAAATCCACAGCTAGAGATTCCGCAACTAGAAACTCCACAACTCAAACTTCCACAACAAGAAACTCCACAACTCGAAACTCCACAACTGAAAACTCCACAACTAGACACTCCACAACTAAAAACTCTACAACTAGCAAGTTCTAAACTAGAGACTCCACAACTAGAGACTACAACTAGAGACTCCACAACTAGAAACTCCACAACTACAAACCCCACAAATACAGACTCGGCAACTAGAAATTCCATATCTAGAAACTCCACAGCTAGAAACTGCAAAACTAGAGACTTCACAACTAGAAACTCAACAACTAAAAGCTCCACAACTAAAAACTCCACAACTGGAAACTCCACAACTTGAGACTCCGCAACTTGAAACTTCACAACTAGAAACTCCGCTATTAAAAACTCCGCAACTCGAAACTCCACAACTGAAAACTCCACAACTAGACACTCCACAACTAAACACTCTACAACTAGCAAGTTCTAAACTAGAGACTCCACAACTAGAGACTACAACTAGAGACTCCACAACTAGAAACTCTACAACTAGAAACTCCACAACTACAAACCCCACAAATACAGACTCGGCAACTAGAAATTCCATATCTAGAAACTCCACAGCTAGAAACTGCAAAACTAGAGACTTCACAACTAGAAACTCAACAACTAAAAGCTCCACAACTAAAAACTCCACAACTGGAAACTCCACAACTTGAGACTCGGCAACTTGAAACTTCACAACTAGAAACTCCGCTATTAAAAACTCCGCAACTAGAAACTCCGCAACTAGAAACTCCACAATTTAAAACTCCACAACTAGATACTCCACAACTGGAAACTCCACATTAGATACTTCACAGCTGGAAACTCCACAACTAGATACTCCACAACTAAAAGCTCCACAACTAGAAACTCCACAACTAGAGACTCCACAACTAAAAACTCCACAACCAGAGACTCCGCAACTTCACAACTAGAAACTCCACAACTGGAAACTGCACAACTAGATACTCTGCAACTAGAAACTCCACAACTAGAGACTCCACAACTTGAAACTCCACAACTTTAAACTCCACAACTTGAGACTCCACAACTAGAAACTCCACAACTTGAAACTCCACAGCTTGAGACTCCGCAACTAGAAACTACACAACTAGGGACTCCACAACTGGAAACTCCACTACTAGATACTCCACAACTGGAAACTCGGCAACTGGAAAATCCACAACTAGATACTCCACAACTAGAAAATCTACAACTAGACACTCCGCAACTAGAGACTCCACAACTAGAAACTCCACAACTAGAAACTCCACAACTACAAACCCCACAAATACAGACTCGGCAACTAGAAATTCCATATCTAGAAACTCCACAGCTAGAAACTGCAAAACTAGAGACTTCAAAACTAGAAACTCAACAACTAAAAACTCCACAACTAAAAACTCCACAACTGGAAACTCCACAACTTGAGACTCCGCAACTTGAAACTTCACAACTAGAAACTCTGCTATTAAAAACTCCGCAACTAGAAACTCCGCAACTAGAAACTCCACAACTTAAAACTCCACAACTAGATACTCCACAATTGGAAACTCCACAACTAGATACTTCACAACTGGAAACTCCACAACTAGATACTCCACAACTAAAAACTCCACAACTAGAAACTCCACAACTAGACACTCCACAACTCGAAACTCCACAACTAGAATCTCCACAACTAAAAACTTCACAACCAGAGACTCCGCAACTTCACAACTAGAAACTCCACAACTGGAAACTGCACATATATATACTCTGCAACTAGAAACTCCACAACAGGAGACTCCACAACTTGAAACTCCACAACTTTAAACTCCACAACTTGAGACTCCACAACTAGAAACTCCACAACTTGAAACTCCACAGCTTGAGACTCCGCAACTAGAAACTCCCCAACTAGGGACTCCACAACTGGAAACTCCACTACTAGATACTCCACAACTGGAAACTCGGCAACTAGAAACTCCACAACTAGAGACTCCACAACTTGAAACTCCAAAACTAGAGACTCTGCAACTAGAAACTCCACAACTCGAATCTCCACAACTGGAAACTCCACAACTAGAAACTCCACAACAGGAGACTCCACAACTAGAAACTCCACACCTAGAAACTCCACAACTAGAAACTCCACAACTTGAAACCTCACAACCTTAAGTTCCGCAACTAGAAAATCCACAGCTAGAGATTCCGCAACTAGAAACTCCGCAACTCAAACTTCCACAACAAGAAACTCCACAACTCGAAACTCCACAACTGGAAACTCCACAACTAGACACTCCACAACTAAACACTCTACAACTAGCAAGTTCTAAACTAGAGACTCCACAACTAGAGACTACAACTAGAGACTCCACAACTAGAAACTCTACAACTAGAAACTCCACAACTACAAACCCCACAAATACAGACTCGGCCACTAGAAATTCCATATCTAGAAAACTCCACAGCTAGAAACTGCAAAACTAGAGACTTCACAACTAGAAACTCAACAACTAAAAACTCCACAACTAAAAACTCCACAACTGGAAACTCCACAACTTGAGACTCCGCAACTTGAAACTTCACAACTAGAAACTCCGCTATTAAAAACTCCGCAACTAGAAACTCCGCAACTAGAAACTCCACAATTTAAAACTCCACAACTAGATACTCCACAACTGGAAACTCCACAACTAGATACTTCACAACTGGAAACTCCACAACTAGATACTCTACAACTAAAAACTCCACAACTAGAAACTCCACAACTAGAGACTCCACAACTAAAAACTCCACAACCAGAGACTCCGCAACTTCACAACTAGAAACTCCACAACTGGAAACTGCACAACTAGATACTCTGCAACTAGAAACTCCACAACTAGAGACTCCACAACTTGAAACTCCACAACTTTAAACTCCACAACTTGAGACTCCACAACTAGAAACTCCACAACTTGAAACTCCACAGCTTGAGACTCCGCAACTAGAAACTCCACAACTAGGGACTACACAACTGGAAACTCCACTACTAGATACTCCACAACTGGAAACTCGGCAACTGGAAAATCCACAACTAGATACTCCACAACTAGAAAATCTACAACTAGACACTCCGCAACTAGAGACTCCACAACTAGAAACTCCACAACTAGAAACTCCGCAAATAGAAACTCCACAACTAGAAACTCCACAACTTGAAATCTCACAGCCTTAAGTTCCGCAACTAGAAAATCCACAACTAGAGATTCCGCAACTAGAAACTCCACAACTAGAAACTGCACAACTCGAAACTCCGCAACTCAAAACTCCACAATTCGAATCTCCACAACTCGAAACTCCAGAACTTGAAACTTCACAACTAGACACTCATAAACTAAAAACTCTACAACTAGAAACTCCTAAACTAGAAACTCCACAACTAGAGACTTCAAACTAGAAACTCGAAAATTAGAAACTGCACAACTAAAACTCAACAACTAAAAACTCCACAGCTTGAGACTCCGCAACTTGAAACTCCACAACTGGAAACACCGCAACTAGAAACTCCACAACCGGAAACTTCACTACTAGATACTCCACAACTAGAAACTCGACAACTAGAAACTCCACAACTAGAGACTCCACAACTTGAAACTCCACAACTAGAGACTCCGCAACTAGAAACTCCACAACAAGGGACTTCGCAACTAGAAACTCCACAACTAGAAACTCCACAACTGGAAACTCCACTACTAGATACTCCACAACTGGAAACTCGGCAACTAGAAACTCCACAACTAGAGACTCCACAACTTGAAACTCCACAACTAGAGACTCTGCAACTAGAAACTCCACAACTAGAGACTCCGCAACTCCACAACTAGAAACTCCACAACTGGAAAATTCACAACTATTTACTCCACAACTAAAAAATCCACAACTAGAAACTCCACAACTATAGACTCCACAACTTGAAACTCCACAAGTTTAAACTCCACAACTTGAGACTCCCCAACTAGAAACTCCACAACTTGGAACTCCACAACCAGAAACTCCACAACTGAAAACTCCACAACTAGAGACTCCGCAACTAGAAACTCCACAACCAGAGACTCTGCAACTAGAAATTCCGCAACTAGAAACTCCACAAATAGAAACTCCGCAGCTAGAAACTACACAACTAGAGACTCCACAACTAGAAATTCCACAACTAGAAGCTCCACAACTTGAAACTCCACAACTTGAAACCTCACAACTTTAAGTTCCGCAACTAGAAAATCTACAGCTAGAGATTCCGCAACTAGAAACTCCTAAACTCAAAACTCCATCACTAGAAACGCCAAAACTCGAAACTCCGCAACTAGAGACTCCGCAACTAGAAACTCCACAACCAGAGACTCTGCAACTAGAAACTCCGCAGCTAGAAACTCCACAAATAGAAACTCCGCAACTAGAAACTCCACAGCTAGAAACTCCGCAACTAGAAACTCCACAAGTAGAAACTCCACAACTAGATACTCCACAACTGGAAACTCCACAACTAGAAACTTCACAACTAGAAACTCCGCAACTAGAAACTCCACAACTGGAAACTCCACAACTAGATACTCCACAACTGGAAACTCCACAACTAGAAACTCCACAACTAGACTCCACAACTTGAAACTCCACAACTAGAGACTCCGCAACTAAAAACTCCACAACTAGAGACTCCGCAACTCCACAACTAGAAACTCCACAACTGGAAACTCCACAACTAGATACTCCACAACTAGAAACTACACAACTAGAGACTCCACAACTTGAAACTCCACAACTTTAAACTCTACAACTTGAGACTCCACAACTAAAAACTCCACAACATGAAACTCCAAAATTAGAAACTCCACAACCAGAAACTCCACAACTAGAAACTCCACAACTAAACACTCCACAACAGGAAACTCCACAACAAGAAACTCCACGACTAGAGACTCCACAACTAGAGACTCCACAACTTGAAACCTCACAACTTTAGGTTCCGCAACTAGAAAATCCACAGCTAGGGATTCCGCAACTAGAAACTCCACAACTAGAAACTCCACAACTCAAAACTCCAACACTAGAAACTCCAAAACTCGAAACTCCACAACTAGAGACTCCGCAACTAGAAACTCCACAACCAGAGACTCTGCAACTAGAAACTCCGCAGCTAGAAACTGCACAAATAGAAACTCCACTACTAGATACTCCACAACTGAAAACTCGGCAACTAGAAACTCCACAACTAAAGACTCCACAACTTGAAACTCCACAACTAGAGACTCTGCAACTAGAAACTCCACAACTAGAGACTCCGCAACTCCACAACTCGAAACTCCACAACTGGAAACTCCACAACTAGACACTCCACAACTAAAAACTCTTCAACTAGAAATTCCTAAACTAGAGACTCCTCAACTAAAAAATCTACAACTAGAGACTTCAAACTAGAAACTCAACAACTAGAAACTCCACAACTAAAAACTCCACAACTAGAAACTCCACATCTTGAGACTCCGCAACTAGAAACTCCACAACTAGGGACTCCGCAACTAGAAACTCCACAACTGGAAACTCCACAACTGGCAACTCCACTACCATATACTCCACAACTGGAAACTCGGCAACTAGAAACTCCACAACTAGAGACTCCACAACTTGAAACTCCACAACTAAAGACTCTGCAACTAGAAACTCCACAACTCGAAACTCCACTACTGGAAACTCCACAACTAGATACTCCACAACAAAAAACTCTTCAACCAGAAACTCCTAAACTAGAGACTCCACAACTAGAGAATCTACAACTAGAGACTTGAAACTAGAAACTCAACAACTGGAAACTCCACAACTAAAAACTCAACAACTAGAAACTCCACAGCGTGAGACTCCGACACTTGAAACTCCAACACTAGAGACTCCGCAACTAGAAACTCCACAACTAGGGACTCCACAACTAGAAACTCCACAACTAGAAACTCCACAACTCGAAACTCCACTACTAGATACTCCACAACTGGAAACTCGACAACTAGAAACTCCACATCTAGAGACTCCACAACTTGAAACTCCACTTAGAGACACTGCAACTAGAAACTCAACAACTAGAGACTCCGCAACTCAACAACTAGAAACTCCACAACTGGAAAATCCACAACTAGATACTCCACAACTAGAAAATCTTCAACTAGAAACTCCGCAACTAGAGACTCCACAAGTAGAAACTCCACAACTAGAAACTCCACAACTACAAACTCCACAAATACAGACTCGGCAACTAGAAATTCCATATCTAGAAACTCCACAGCTAGAAACTGAAAACTAGAGACTTTACAACTAGAAACTCAACAACTAAAAACTCCACAACTAAAAACTCCACAACTGGAAACTCCACAACTTGAGACTCCGCAACTTGAAACTTGACAACTAGAAACTCCGCTATTAAAAACTCCGCAACTAGAAACTCCGCAACTAGAAACTCCACAACTTAAAACTCCACAACTAGATACTCCACAACTGGAAACTCCACAACTAGATACTTCACAACTGGAAACTCCACAACTGGAAACTCCTCAACTAGATACTCCACAACTAAAACTCCACAACTAGAAACTCCACAACTAGACACTCCACAACTCGAAACTCCACAACTAGAATCTCCACAACTAAAAACCTCACAACCAGAGACTCCGCAACTTCACAACTAGAAACTCCGCAACTGGAAACTGCACATATATATACTCTGCAACTAGAAACTCCACAACTAGAGACTCCACAACTTGAAACTCCACAACTTTAAACTCCACAACTTGAGACTCCACAACTAGAAACTCCACAACTTGAAACTCCACAGCTTGAGACTCCGCAACTAGAAACTCCCCAACTAGGGACTCCACAACTGGAAACTCCACTACTAGATACTCCACAACTGGAAACTCGGCAACTAGAAACTCCACAACTAGAGACTCCACAACCTGAAACTCGAAAACTAGAGACTCTGCAACTAGAAACTCCACAACTCGAAACTCCACAACTGGAAACTCCACAACTAGAAACTCCACAACAGGAGACTCCACAACTAGAAACTCCACACCTAGAAACTCCACAACTAGAAACTCCACAACTTGAAACCTCACAACCTTAAGTTCCGCAACTAGAAAATCCACAGCTAGAGATTCCGCAACTAGAAACTCCACAACTCAAACTTCCACAACAAGAAACTCCACAACTCGAAACTCCACAACTGAAAACTCCACAACTAGACACTCCACAACTAAAAACTCTACAACTAGCAAGTTCTAAACTAGAGACTCCACAACTAGAGACTACAACTAGAGACTCCACAACTAGAAACTCTACAACTAGAAACTCCACAACTACAAACCCCACAAATACAGACTCGGCAACTAGAAATTCCATATCTAGAAACTCCACAGCTAGAAACTGCAAAACTAGAGACTTCACAACTAGAAACTCAACAACTAAAAACTCCACAACTAAAAACTCCACAACTGGAAACTCCACAACTTGAGACTCCGCAACTTGAAACTTCACAACTAGAAACTCCGCTATTAAAAACTCCGCAACTAGAAACTCCGCAACTAGAAACTCCACAATTTAAAACTCCACAACTAGATACTCCACAACTGGAAACTCCACATTAGATACTTCACAACTGGAAACTCCACAACTAGATACTCCACAACTAAAAACTCCACAACTAGAAACTCCACAACTAGAGACTCCACAACTAAAAACTCCACAACCAGAGACTCCGCAACTTCACAACTAGAAACTCCACAACTGGAAACTGCACAACTAGATACTCTGCAACTAGAAACTCCACAACTAGAGACTCCACAACTTGAAACTCCACAACTTTAAACTCCACAACTTGAGACTCCACAACTAGAAACTCCACAACTTGAAACTCCACAGCTTGAGACTCCGCAACTAGAAACTACACAACTAGGGACTCCACAACTGGAAACTCCACTACTAGATACTCCACAACTGGAAACTCGGCAACTGGAAAATCCACAACTAGATACTCCACAACTAGAAAATCTACAACTAGACACTCCGCAACTAGAGACTCCACAACTAGAAACTCCACAACTAGAAACTCCACAACTACAAACCCCACAAATACAGACTCGGCAACTAGAAATTCCATATCTAGAAACTCCACAGCTAGAAACTGCAAAACTAGAGACTTCAAAACTAGAAACTCAACAACTAAAAACTCCACAACTAAAAACTCCACAACTGGAAACTCCACAACTTGAGACTCCGCAACTTGAAACTTCACAACTAGAAACTCCGCTATTAAAAACTCCGCAACTAGAAACTCTGCAACTAGAAACTCCACAACTAGATACTCCACATTTGGAAACTCCACAACTAGATACTTCACAACTGGAAACTCCACAACTAGATACTCCACAACTAAAAACTCCACAACTAGAAACTCCACAACTAGAGACTCCACAACTAAAAACTCTGCAACTAGAAACTCCACAACTGGAAACTCCACTACTAGATACTCCACAACTGGAAACTCGGCAACTAGACACTCCACAACTAGAAACTCCACAACTAGAGACTCCACAACTAAAAACTCCACAACCAGAGACTCCGCAACTTCACAACTAGAAACTCCACAACTGGAAACTGCACAACTAGATACTCTGCAACTAGAAACTCCACAACTAGAGACTCCACAACTTGAAACTCCACAACTTTAAACTCCACAACTTGAGACTCCACAACTAGAAACTCCACAACTTGAAACTCCACAGCTTGAGACTCCGCAACTAGAAACTCCACAACTAGGGACTCCACAACTGGAAACTCCACTACTAGATACTCCACAACTGGAAACTCGGCAACTGGAAAATCCACAACTAGATACTCCACACTAGAAAATCTACAACTAGACACTCCACAACTAGAGACTCCACAACTAGAAACTCCACAACTAGAAACTCCGCAAATAGAAACTTCACAACTAGAAACTCCACAACTAGAAACTCCACAACTTGAAACCTCACAGCCTTAAGTTCCGCAACTAGAAAATCCACAACTAGAGATTCCGCAACTAGAAACTCCACAACTAGAAACTGCACAACTCGAAACTCCGCAACTCTAAACTCCACAATTCGAATCTCCACAACTCGAAACTCCAGAACTTGAAACTTCACAACTAGACACTCAAAAACTAAAAACTCTACAACTAGAAACTCCTAAACTAGAAACTCCACAACTAGAGACTTCAAACTAGAAACTCGAAAATTAGAAACTGCACAACTAAAACTCAACAACTAAAAACTCCACAGCTTGAGACTCCGAAACTTGAAACTCCACAACTGGAAACACCGCAACTAGAAACTCCACAACTGGAAACTTCACTACTAGATACTCCACAACTAGAAACTCGACAACTAGAAACTCCACAACTAGAGACTCCACAACTTGAAACTCCACAACTAGAGACTCCGCAACTAGAAACTCCACAACAAGGGACTTCGCAACTAGAAACTCCACAACTAGAAACTCCACAACTGGAAACTCCACTACTAGATACTCCACAACTGGAAACTCGGCAACTAGAAACTCCACAACTAGAGACTCCACAACTTGAAACTCCACAACTAGAGACTCTGCAACTAGAAACTCCACAACTAGAGACTCCGCAACTCCACAACTAGAAACTCCACAACTGGAAAATTCACAACTATTTACTCCACAACTAAAAAATCCACAACTAGAAACTCCACAACTATAGACTCCACAACTTGAAACTCCACAAGTTTAAACTCCACAACTTGAGACTCCCCAACTAGAAACTCCACAACTTGGAACTCCACAACCAGAAACTCCACAACTCAAAACTCCACAACTAGAGACTCCGCAACTAGAAACTCCACAACCAGAGACTCTGCAACTAGAAATTCCGCAACTAGAAACTCCACAAATAGAAACTCCGCGGCTAGAAACTACACAACTAGAGACTCCACAACTAGAAATTCCACAACTAGAAACTCCACAACTTGAAACTCCACAACTTGAAACCTCACAACTTTAAGTTCCGCAACTAGAAAATCTACAGCTAGAGATTCCGCAACTAGAAACTCCTAAACTCAAAACTCCAACACTAGAAACTCCAAAACTCGAAACTCAGCAACTAGAGACTCCGCAACTAGAAACTCCACAACCAGAGACTCTGCAACTAGAAACTCCGCAGCTAGAAACTCCACAAATAGAAACTCCGCAACTAGAAACTCCACAGCTAGAAACTCCGCAACTAGAAACTCCACAAGTAAAAACTCCACAACTGGAAACTCCACAACTAGAAACTTCACAACTAGAGACTCCGCAACTAGAAACTCCACAACTGGAAACTCCACAACTAGATACTCCACAACTCGAAACTCCACAACTAGAAACTCCACAACTAAACTCCACAACTTGAAACTCCACAACTAGAGACTCCGCAACTAAAAACTCCACAACTAGAGACTCCGCAACTCCACAACTAGAAACTCCACAACTGGAAACTCCACAACTAGATACTCCACAACTAGAAACTACACAACTAGAGACTCCACAACTTGAAACTCCACAACAAGAAACTCCACGACTAGAGACTCCACAACTAGAGACTCCACAACTTGAAACCTCACAACTTTAGGTTCCGCAACTAGAAAATCCACAGCTAGAGATTCCGCAACTAGAAACTCCACAACTAGAAACTCCACAACTCAAAACTCCAACACTAGAAACTCCAAAACTCGAAACTCCACAACTAGAGACTCCGCAACTAGAAACTCCACAACCAGAGACTCTGCAACTAGAAACTCCGCAGCTAGAAACTGCACAAATAGAAACTCCACTACTAGATACTCCACAACTGAAAACTCGGCAACTAGAAACTCCACAACTAAAGACTCCACAACTTGAAACTCCACAACTAGAGACTCTGCAACTAGAAACTCCACAACTAGAGACTCCGCAACTCCACAACTCGAAACTCCACAACTGGAAACTCCACAACTAGACACTCCACAACTAAAAACTCTTCAACTAGAAATTCCTAAACTAGAGACTCCTCAACTAAAAAATCTACAACTAGAGACTTCAAACTAGAAACTCAACAACTAGAAACTCCACAACTAAAAACTCCACAACTAGAAACTCCACATCTTGAGACTCCGCAACTAGAAACTGCACAACTAGGGACTCCGCAACTAGAAACTCCACAACTGGAAACTCCACAACTGGCAACTCCACTACCATATACTCCACAACTGGAAACTCGGCAACTAGAAACTCCACAACTAGAGACTCCACAACTTGAAACTCCACAACTAAAGACTCTGCAACTAGAAACTCCACAACTCGAAACTCCACTACTGGAAACTCCACAACTAGATACTCCACAACAAAAAATCTTCAACCAGAAACTCCTAAACTAGAGACTCCACAACTAGAGAATCTACAACTAGAGACTTGAAACTAGAAACTCAACAACTGGAAACTCCACAACTAAAAACTCAACAACTAGAAACTCCACAGCTTGAGACTCCGACACTTGAAACTCCAACACTAGAGACTCCGCAACTAGAAACTCCACAACTAGGGACTCCACAACTAGAAACTCCACAACTAGAAACTCCACAACTCGAAACTCCACTACTAGATACTCCACAACTGGAAACTCGACAACTAGAAACTCCACATCTAGAGACTCCACAACTTGAAACTCCACTTAGAGACACTGTAACTAGAAACTCAACAACTAGAGACTCCGCAACTCAACAACTAGAAACTCCACAACTGGAAAATCCACAACTAGATACTCCACAACTAGAAAATCTTCAACTAGAAACTCCGCAACTAGAGACTCCACAAGTAGAAACTCCACAACTAGAAACTCCACAACTACAAACTCCACAAATAGAGACTCGGCAACTAGAAATTCCATATCTAGAAACTCCACAGCTAGAAACTGAAAACTAGAGACTTCATAACTAGAAACTCAACAACTAAAAACTCCACAAAAAAACTCCACAACTGGAAACTCCACAACTTGAGACTCCGCAACTTGAAACTTGACAACTAGAAACTCCGCTATTAAAAACTCCGCAACTAGAAACTCCGCAACTAGAAACTCCACAACTTAAAACTCCACAACTAGATACTCCACAACTGGAAACTCCACAACTAGATACTTCACAACTGGAAACTCCACAACTAGATACTCCACAACTAAAAACTCCACAACTAGAAACTCCACAACTAGACACTCCACAACTCGAAACTCCACAACTAGAATCTCCACAACTAAAAACTTCACAACCAGAGACTCCGCAACTTCACAACTAGAAACTCCACAACTGGAAACTGCACATATATATACTCTGCAACTAGAAACTCCACAACTAGAGACTCCACAACTTGAAACTCCACAACTTTAAACTCCACAACTTGAGACTCCACAACTAGAAACTCCACAACTTGAAACTCCACAGCTTGAGACTCCGCAACTAGAAACTCCCCAACTAGGGACTCCACAACTGGAAACTCCACTACTAGATACTCCACAACTGGAAACTCGGCAACTAGAAACTCCACAACTAGAGACTCCACAACTTGAAACTCGAAAACTAGACTCTGCAACTAGAAACTCCACAACTCGAAACTCCACAACTGGAAACTCCACAACTAGAAACTCCACAACAGGAGACTCCACAACTAGAAACTCCACACCTAGAAACTCCACAACTAGAAACTCCACAACTTGAAACCTCACAACCTTAAGTTCCGCAACTAGAAAATCCACAGCTAGAGATTCCGCAACTAGAAACTCCACAACTCAAACTTCCACAACAAGAAACTCCACAACTCGAAACTCCACAACTGAAAACTCCACAACTAGACACTCCACAACTAAAAACTCTACAACTAGCAAGTTCTAAACTAGAGACTCCACAACTAGAGACTACAACTAGAGACTCCACAACTAGAAACTCTACAACTAGAAACTCCACAACTACAAACCCCACAAATACAGACTCGGCAACTAGAAATTCCATATCTAGAAACTCCACAGCTAGAAACTGCAAAACTAGAGACTTCACAACTAGAAACTCAACAACTAAAAGCTCCACAACTAAAAACTCCACAACTGGAAACTCCACAACTTGAGACTCCGCAACTTGAAACTTCACAACTAGAAACTCCGCTATTAAAAACTCCGCAACTCGAAACTCCACAACTGAAAACTCCACAACTAGATACTCCACAACTAAAAACTCTACAACTAGCAAGTTCTAAACTAGAGACTCCACAACTAGAGACTACAACTAGAGACTCCACAACTAGAAACTCTACAACTAGAAACTCCACAACTACAAACCCCACAAATACAGACTCGGCAACTAGAAATTCCATATCTAGAAACTCCACAGCTAGAAACTGCAAAACTAGAGACTTCACAACTAGAAACTCAACAACTAAAAGCTCCACAACTAAAAACTCCACAACTGGAAACTCCACAACTTGAGACTCCGCAACTTGAAACTTCACAACTAGAAACTCCGCTATTAAAAACTCCGCAACTAGAAACTCCGCAACTAGAAACTCCACAATTTAAAACTCCACAACTAGATACTCCACAACTGGAAACTCCACATTAGATACTTCACAACTGGAAACTCCACAACTAGATACTCCACAACTAAAAGCTCCACAACTAGAAACTCCACAACTAGAGACTCCACAACTAAAAACTCCACAACCAGAGACTCCGCAACTTCACAACTAGAAACTCCACAACTGGAAACTGCACAACTAGATACTCTGCAACTAGAAACTCCACAACTAGAGACTCCACAACTTGAAACTCCACAACTTTAAACTCCACAACTTGAGACTCCACAACTAGAAACTCCACAACTTGAAACTCCACAGCTTGAGACTCCGCAACTAGAAACTACACAACTAGGGACTCCACAACTGGAAACTCCACTACTAGATACTCCACAACTGGAAACTCGGCAACTGGAAAATCCACAACTAGATACTCCACAACTAGAAAATCTACAACTAGACGCTCCGCAACTAGAGACTCCACAACTAGAAACTCCACAACTAGAAACTCCACAACTACAAACCCCACAAATACAGACTCGGCAACTAGAAATTCCATATCTAGAAACTCCACAGCTAGAAACTGCAAAACTAGAGACTTCAAAACTAGAAACTCAACAACTAAAAACTCCACAACTAAAAACTCCACAACTGGAAACTCCACAACTTGAGACTCCGCAACTTGAAACTTCACAACTAGAAACTCCGCTATTAAAAACTCCGCAACTAGAAACTCTGCAACTAGAAACTCCACAACTAGATACTCCACATTTGGAAACTCCACCACTAGATACTTCACAACTGGAAACTCCACAACTAGATACTCCACAACTAAAAACTCCACAACTAGAAACTCCACAACTAGAGACTCCACAACTAAAAACTCTGCAACTAGAAACTCCACAACTGGAAACTCCACTACTAGATACTCCACAACTGGAAACTCGGCAACTAGAAACTCCACAACTAGAGACTCCACAACTTGAAACTCCACAACTAGAGACTCTGCAACTAGAAACTCCACAACTAGAGACTCCGCAACTCCACAACTAGAAACTCCAAAACTGGAAAATCCACAACTATTTACTCCACAACTAGAAAATCCACAACTAGAAACTCCACAACTATAGACTCCACAACTTGAAACTCCACAAGTTTAAACTCCACAACTTCGGACTCCACAACTACAAACTCCACAACTAGAAACTCCCCAACTAGAAACTTTACAACTTGGAACTCAACAACTAGAAACTCCACAACTAGAAACTCCACAACTAGAGACTCCGCAACTAGAAACTCCACAACCAGCGACTCTGCAACTAGAAACTCCGCAACTAGAAACTCCACAAATAGAAACTCCGCAGCTAGAAACTACACAACTAGAGACTCCACAACTAGAAATTCCACAACTAGAAACTCCACAACTTGAAATTCCACAACTTGAAACCTCACAACTTTAAGTTCCGCAACTAGAAAATCCACAGCTAGTGATTCCGCAACTAGAAACACCTAAACTCAAAACTCCAACACTAGAAACTCCAAAACTCGAAACTACACAACTAGAGACTCCACAACTAGAAACTCCACAACCAGAGACTCTGCAACTAGAAACTTCGCAGCTAGAAACTCCACAAATAGAAACTCCGCAACTAGAAACTCCACAGCTAGAAACTCCGCAACTAGAAACTCCACAAGTAGTAACTCCACAACTAGATACTCCACAACTGGAAACTCCACAATTAGAAACTTCACAACTAGAGACTCCGCAACTAGAAACTCCACAACTGGAAACTCCACAACTAGATACTCCACAACTGGAAACTCCACAACTAGAAACTCCACAACTGAACTCCACAACATGAAACTCCACTTCTAGGGACTCCGCAACTCCACAACTAGAAACTCCACAACTAGAAACTCCACAACTAGAGACTCCACAACTTGAAACTCCACAACTTTAAACTCCACAACTTGAGACTCCACAACTAGAAACTCCACAACTTGAAACTCCAAAATTAGAAACTCCACAACCAGAAACTCCACAACTAGAAACTCCACAACTAAAAACTCCACAACTGGAAACTCCACAACAAGAAACTCCACAACTAGAGACTTCGCAACTAGAAACTCCACAACCAGAGACTCTGCAACTAGAAACTCCGCGAGTAGAAACTCCACAAATAGAAACTCTGCAACTAGAAACTCCGCAGCTAGAAACTACACCACTAGAGACTCCACAAATAGAAACTCCACAACTAGAAACTCCACAACTAGAGACTCCACAACTTGAAACCTCAAAACTTTAGGTTCCGCAACTATAAAATCCGCAGCTAGAGATTCTGCAACTAGAAACTCCACAACTAGAAACTCCACAACTCAAACCTCCAACACTAGAAACTCCAAAACTCGAAACTCCACAACTAGAGACTCCGCAACTAGAAACTCCACAACCAGAGACTCTGCAACTAGAAACTCCGCAGCTAGAAACTCCACAAATAGAAACTCCACTACTAGATACTCCACAACTGAAAACTCGGCAACTAGAAACTCCACAACTAGAGACTCCACAACTTGAAACTCCACAACTAGAGACTCTGCAACTAGAAACTCCACAACTAGAGACTCCGCAACTCCACAACTCGAAACTCCACAACTCGAAACTCCACAACTGCAAAACTCCACAACTAGCCACTCCACAACTAAAAACTCTTCAACTAGAAATTCCTAAACTAGAGACTGCACAACTAAAAAATCTACAACTAGAGACTTCAAACTAGAAACTCAACAACTAGAAACTCCACAACTAAAAACTCAACAACTAGACTCTCCACATCTTGAGACTCCGCAACTAGAAACTCCACAACTAGGGACTCCGCAACTAGAAACTCCACAACTGGAAACTCCACAACCGGCAACTCCACTACTAGATACTCCACAACTGGAAACTCGGCAACTAGAAACTCCACAACTAGAGACTCCACAACTTGAAACTCCACAACTAGAGACTCTGCAACTAGAAACTCCACAACTAGAGACTCCGCAACTCCACAACTGGAAACTCCACAACTGGAAACTCCACAACTAGACACTCCGCAACTAAAAACTCTTCAACTAGAAATTCCTAAACTAGAGACTCCACAACTAGAGAATCTACAACTAGAGACTTGAAACTAGAAACTCAACAACTGGAAACTCCACAACTAAAAACTCAACAACTAGAAACTCCACAGCTTGAGACTCCGCAACTTGAAACTCCACAACTAGAGACTCCGCAACTAGAAACTCCACAACTAGGGACTCCACAACTAAAAACTCCACAACTCGAAACTCCACTACTAGATACTCCACAACTGGAAACTCGACAACTAGAAACTCCACATCCAGAGACTCCACAACTTGAAACTCCACAACTAGAGACTCTGCAACTAGAAACTCAACAACTAGAGACTCCGCAACTCAACAACTAGAAACTCCACAACTGGAAAATCCACAACTAGATACTCCACAACTAGAAAATCTACAACTAGAAACTCTGCAACTAGAGACTCCACAACTAGAAACTCCACAACTAGAAACTCCACAACTACAAACCCCACAAATACAGACTTGGCAACTAGAAATTCCATATCTAGAAACTCCACAGCTAGAAACTGCAAAACTAGAGACTTCACAACTAGAAACTCAACAACTAAAAACTCCACAACTAAAAACTCCACAACTGGAAACTCCACAACTTGAGACTCCGCAACTTGAAACTTCAGTACTAGAAACTCCGCTATTAAAAACTACGCAACCAGAAACTCCGCAACTAGAAACTCCACAATTTACAACTCCACAACTAGATACTCCACAACTGGAAACCCCACAACTAGATACTTCACAACTGGAAACTCCACAACTTGATACTCCACAACTAAAAACTCCACAACTAGAAACTCCACAACTAGAGACTCCACAACTAAAAACTCCACAACCAGAGACTCCGCAACTTCACAACTAGAAACTCCACAACTGGAAACTGCACAACTAGATACTCTGCAACTAGAAACTCCACAACTAGAGACACTACAACTTGAAACTCCACAACTTTAAACTCCACAACTTGAGACTCCACAACTAGAAACTCCACAACTTGAAACTCCACAGCTTGAGACTCCGCAACTAGAAACTCCACAACTAGGGACTCCACAACTGGAAACTCCACTACTAGATATTCCACAACTGGAAACTCGGCAACTAGAAACTCCAGAACTAGATACTCCACAACTAGAAACTCCACAACTAGAGACTCCCCAACTTGAAACTCCACAACTTTAAACTCCACAACTTGACACTCCACAACCAGAAACTCCACAACTAGAAACTCCACAACCAGGAACTCTACAACTAGAAACTCCACAACTAGAAACTCCACAACTAGAAACTCCTCAACTAGATACTCCACAACTAAAAACTCCACAACTAGAAACTCCACAACTACAAACTCCACCAATAGAGACTCGGCAACTAGAAATTCCATATCTAGAAACTCCACAACTAGAAACTCCTCAACTAGAGACTCCACAACTAAAAACTCCACAACTAGAAACTCCACAACTACAAACTCCACCAATAGAGACACGGCAACTAGAAACTCCACCAATAGAGACACGGCAACTAGAAACTCCACAACTAGAGACTCCCCAACTTGAAACTCCACAACTTTAAACTCCACAACTTGAGACTCCACAACTAGAAACTCCACAACTAGAAACTCCACAACTAGAAACTCCCCAACTAGAAACTTTACAACTTGGAACTCCACAACCAGAAACTCCACAACTCAAAACTCCACAACTAGAGACTCCGCAACTAGAAACTCCACAACCAGAGACTCTGCAACTAGAAATTCCGCAACTAGAAACTCCACAAATAGAAACTCCGCAGCTAGAAACTACACAACTAGAGACTCCACAACTAGAAATTCCACAACTAGAAACTCCACAACTTGAAACTCCACAACTTGAAACCTCACAACTTTAAGTTCCGCAACTAGAAAATCTACAGCTAGAGATTCCGCAACTAGAAACTCCTAAACTCAAAACTCCAACACTAGAAATTCCAAAACTCGAAACTCCGCAACTAGAGACTCCGCAACTAGAAACTCCACAACCAGAGACTCTGCAACTAGAAACTCCGCAGCTAGAAACTCCGCAACTAGAAACTCCTCGAGTAGAAACTCCACAACTAGAAACTCCACAACTAGAGACTCCACAACTTGAAACCTCAAAACTTTAGGTTCCGCAACTATAAAATCCGCAGCTAGAGATTCTGCAACTAGAAACTCCACAACTAGAAACTCCACAACTCAAACCTCCAACACTAGAAACTCCAAAACTCGAAACTCCACAACTAGAGACTCCGCAACTAGAAACTCCACAACCAGAGACTCTGCAACTAGAAACTCCGCAGCTAGAAACTCCACAAATAGAAACTCCACTACTAGATACTCCACAACTGAAAACTCGGCAACTAGAAACTCCACAACTAGAGACTCCACAACTTGAAACTCCACAACTAGAGACTCTGCAACTAGAAACTCCACAACTAGAGACTCCGCAACTCCACAACTCGAAACTCCACAACTCGAAACTCCACAACTGCAAAACTCCACAACTAGCCACTCCACAACTAAAAACTCTTCAACTAGAAATTCCTAAACTAGAGACTGCACAACTAAAAAATCTACAACTAGAGACTTCAAACTAGAAACTCAACAACTAGAAACTCCACAACTAAAAACTCAACAACTAGACTCTCCACATCTTGAGACTCCGCAACTAGAAACTCCACAACTAGGGACTCCGCAACTAGAAACTCCACAACTGGAAACTCCACAACCGGCAACTCCACTACTAGATACTCCACAACTGGAAACTCGGCAACTAGAAACTCCACAACTAGAGACTCCACAACTTGAAACTCCACAACTAGAGACTCTGCAACTAGAAACTCCACAACTAGAGACTCCGCAACTCCACAACTGGAAACTCCACAACTGGAAACTCCACAACTAGACACTCCGCAACTAAAAACTCTTCAACTAGAAATTCCTAAACTAGAGACTCCACAACTAGAGAATCTACAACTAGAGACTTGAAACTAGAAACTCAACAACTGGAAACTCCACAACTAAAAACTCAACAACTAGAAACTCCACAGCTTGAGACTCCGCAACTTGAAACTCCACAACTAGAGACTCCGCAACTAGAAACTCCACAACTAGGGACTCCACAACTAAAAACTCCACAACTCGAAACTCCACTACTAGATACTCCACAACTGGAAACTCGACAACTAGAAACTCCACATCCAGAGACTCCACAACTTGAAACTCCACAACTAGAGACTCTGCAACTAGAAACTCAACAACTAGAGACTCCGCAACTCAACAACTAGAAACTCCACAACTGGAAAATCCACAACTAGATACTCCACAACTAGAAAATCTACAACTAGAAACTCTGCAACTAGAGACTCCACAACTAGAAACTCCACAACTAGAAACTCCACAACTACAAACCCCACAAATACAGACTTGGCAACTAGAAATTCCATATCTAGAAACTCCACAGCTAGAAACTGCAAAACTAGAGACTTCACAACTAGAAACTCAACAACTAAAAACTCCACAACTAAAAACTCCACAACTGGAAACTCCACAACTTGAGACTCCGCAACTTGAAACTTCAGTACTAGAAACTCCGCTATTAAAAACTACGCAACTAGAAACTCCGCAACTAGAAACTCCACAATTTACAACTCCACAACTAGATACTCCACAACTGGAAACCCCACAACTAGATACTTCACAACTGGAAACTCCACAACTTGATACTCCACAACTAAAAACTCCACAACTAGAAACTCCACAACTAGAGACTCCACAACTAAAAACTCCACAACCAGAGACTCCGCAACTTCACAACTAGAAACTCCACAACTGGAAACTGCACAACTTTAAACTCCACAACTTGAGACTCCACAACTAGAAACTCCACAACTTGAAACTCCACAGCTTGAGACTCCGCAACTAGAAACTCCACAACTAGGGACTCCACAACTGGAAACTCCACTACTAGATATTCCACAACTGGAAACTCGGCAACTAGAAACTCCAGAACTAGATACTCCACAACTAGAAACTCCACAACTAGAGACTCCCCAACTTGAAACTCCACAACTTTAAACTCCACAACTTGACACTCCACAACCAGAAACTCCACAACTAGAAACTCCACAACCAGGAACTCTACAACTAGAAACTCCACAACTAGAAACTCCACAACTAGAAACTCCTCAACTAGATACTCCACAACTAAAAACTCCACAACTAGAAACTCCACAACTACAAACTCCACCAATAGAGACTCGGCAACTAGAAATTCCATATCTAGAAACTCCACAACTAGAAACTCCTCAACTAGAGACTCCACAACTAAAAACTCCACAACTAGAAACTCCACAACTACAAACTCCACCAATAGAGACACGGCAACTAGAAACTCCACAACTAGAGACTCCCCAACTTGAAACTCCACAACTTTAAACTCCACAACTTGAGACTCCACAACTAGAAACTCCACAACTAGAAACTCCACAACTAGAAACTCCCCAACTAGAAACTTTACAACTTGGAACTCCACAACCAGAAACTCCACAACTCAAAACTCCACAACTAGAGACTCCGCAACTAGAAACTCCACAACCAGAGACTCTGCAACTAGAAATTCCGCAACTAGAAACTCCACAAATAGAAACTCCGCAGCTAGAAACTACACAACTAGAGACTCCACAACTAGAAATTCCACAACTAGAAACTCCACAACTTGAAACTCCACAACTTGAAACCTCACAACTTTAAGTTCCGCAACTAGAAAATCTACAGCTAGAGATTCCGCAACTAGAAACTCCTAAACTCAAAACTCCAACACTAGAAATTCCAAAACTCGAAACTCCGCAACTAGAGACTCCGCAACTAGAAACTCCACAACCAGAGACTCTGCAACTAGAAACTCCGCAGCTAGAAACTCCGCAACTAGAAACTCCTCGAGTAGAAACTCCACAACTAGACACTCAACAACTAAAAACTCTTCAACTAGAAATTCCTAAACTAGAGACTCCACAACTAAAAAATCTACAACTAGAGACTTCAAACTAGAAACTCAACAACTAGAAACTCCACAACTAAAAACTCCACAACTAGAAACTCCACATCTTGAGACTCCGCAACTAGAAACTCCACAACTAGGGACTCCGCAACTAGAAACTCCAAGACTGGAAACTCCACAACTGGCAACTCCACTACTAGATACTCCACAACTGGAAACTCGGCAAGTAGAAACTCCACAACTAGAGTCTCCACAACTAGAAACTCCACAACTAGAGTCTCCACAACTTGAAACTCCACAACTAGAAACTCCACAACTAGAAACTCCGCAACTAGAGACTCCACAACTAATGACTCCACAACTAGAAACTCCACAACTAGAGTCTCCACAACTAGAAACTCCACAACTAGAGTCTCCACAACTTGAAACTCCACAACTAGAAACTCCACAACTAGAAACTCCGCAACTAGAGACTCCACAACTAGAAACTCTACAACTAGAAATTCCACATCTAGAGACCTTGCAACTAGAAACTACGCAGCTAGAAACTCCACAACTAGAAACTCCGCAACTAGAAACTCCACAACTAGAAACTCCACAACTAGAAACTCCACAACTTGAAACCTCACAGCCTTAAGTTCCGCAACTAGAAAATCCACAACTAGAGATTCCGCAACTAGAAACTGCACAACTAGAAACTCCACAATTCGAAACTCCACAACTCGAAACTCCAGAACATGAAACTTCACAACTAGACACTCAAAAACTAAAAACTCTACAACTAGAAACTCCTAAACTAGAAACTCCACAACTAGAGACTTCAAACTAGAAACTCGAAAACTAGAAACTGCACAACTAAAACTCAACAACTAGAAACTCCACAGCTTGAGACTCCGCAACTTGAAACTCCACAACTGGAAACACCGCAACTAGAAACTCCACAACTGGAAACTTCACTACTAGAGACTCCACAACTAGAAACTCCACAACTAGAGACTCCACAACTAAAAACTCCACAACTAGAAACTCCACAACTACAAACTCCACCAATAGAGACTCGGCAACTAGAAATTTCATATCTAGAAACTTTACAACTAAAAACTCCACAACTAGAAACTCCACAACTAGAAACTCTACAACTAGAGACTCCGCAACTAGAAACTCCACAGCCAGAGACTCTGCAACTAGAAAGTCTGCAGCTAGAAACTCCACAAATAGAAACTCCACAACTACAAACTCCACCAATAGAGACTCGGCAACTAGAAATTCCATATCTAGAAACTCCACAACTAAAACTGCACAACTAAAAACTCCACAACTACAAACTCCACAACTAGAAACTCCACAACAGGAGACTCCACAACTAGAAACTCCACACCTAGAAACTCCACAACTAGAAACTCCACAACTTGAAACCTCACAACCTTAAGTTCCGCAACTAGAAAATCCACAGCTAGAGATTCCGCAACTAGAAACACCACAACTCAAACTTCCACAACAAGAAACTCCACAACTCGAAACTCCACAACTGGAAACTCCACAACTAGACACTCCACAACTAAAAACTCTACAACTAGAAAGTTCTAAACTAGAGACTCCACAACTAGAGACTTCAAACTCGAAACTCAACAACTAGAAAGTCCACAACTTGAAACTCCACAACTAGAAACTCCACAACTAGAAACTCCGCAACTAGAGACTCCACAACTAGAAACTCTACAACTAGAAATTCCACATCTAGAGACCTTGCAACTAGAAACTCCGCAGCTAGAAACACCACAACTAGAAACTCCGCAACTAGAAACTCCACAACTAGAAACTCCACAACTAGAAACTCCACAACTTGAAACCTCACAGCCTTAAGTTCCGCAACTAGAAAATCCACAACTAGAGATTCCGCAACTAGAAACTCCACAACTATAAACTCCACAACTCGAAACTCCACAACTCAAAACTCCACAATTCGAAACTCCACAACTCGAAACTCCAGAACTTGAAACTTCACAACTAGACACTCAAAAACTAAAAACTCTACAACTAGAAACTCCTAAACTAGAAACTCCACAACTAGAGACTTCAAACTAGAAACTCAAAAATTAGAAACTGCACAACTAAAACTCAACAACTAAAAACTCCACAGCTTGAGACTCCGCAACTTGAAACTCCACAACTGGAAACACCGCAACTAGAAACTCCACAACTGGAAACTTCACTACTAGATACTCCACAACTAGAAACTCGACAACTAGAAACTCCACAACTAGAGACTCCACAACTTGAAACTCCACAACTAGAGACTCCGCAACTAGAAACTCCACAACAAGGGACTTCGCAACTAGAAACTCCACAACTAGAAATTCCGCAACTAGAAACTCCACAAATAGAAACTCCGCAGCTAGAAACTACACAACTAGACACTCCACAACTAGAAATTCCACAACTAGAAACTCCACAACTTGAAACTCCACAACTTGAAACCTCACAACTTTAAGTTCCGCAACTAGAAAATCTACAGCTAGAGATTCCGCAACTAGAAACTCCTAAACTCAAAACTCCAACACTAGAAACTCCAAAACTCGAAACTCCACAACAAGAGACTCCGCCACTAGAAACTCCACAACCAGAGACTCTGCAACTAGAAACTCCGCAGCTAGAAACTCCACAAATAGAAACTCCGCAACTAGAAACTCCACAGCTAGAAACTCCGCAACTAGAAACTCCACAAGTAGAAACTCCACAACTAGATACTCCACAACTGGAAACTCCACAACTAGAAACTTCACAACTAGAGACTCCGCAACTAGAAACTCCACAACTGGAAACTCCACAACTAGATACTCCACAACTGGAAACTCCACAACTAGAAACTACACAACTAGACTCAACAACTTGAAACTCCACAACTAGAGACTCCGCAACTAGAAACTCCACAACTAGAGACTCCGCAACTCCACAACTAGAAACTCCACAACTTTAAACTCCACAACTAGATACTCCGCAACTAGAAACTCCACAACTAGAGACTCCACAACTTGAAACTCCACAACTTTAAACTCCACAACTTGAGACTCCACAACAAGAAACTCCACAACTAGAAACTCCACAACTAAACACTCCACAACAGGAAACTCCACAACAAGAAACTCCACGACTAGAGACTCCACAACTAGAGACTCCACAACTTGAAACCTCACAACTTTAGGTTCCGCAACTAGAAAATCTACAGCTAGAGATTCCTTAACTAGAAACTCCACAACTAGAAACTCCACAACTCAAAACTCCAACACTAGAAACTCCAAAACTCCAAACTCCACAACTAGAGACTCCGCAACTAGAAACTCTACAACCAGAGACTGCAACTAGAAACTCCGCAGCTAGAAACTGCACAAATAGAAACTCCACTACTAGATACTCCACAACTGAAAACTCGGCAACTAGAGACTCCACAACTCGAGACTCCACAACTTGAAACTCCACAACTAGAGACTCTGCAACTAGAAACTCCACAACTAGAGACTCCGCAACTCCACAACTCGAAACTCCACAACTGGAAACTCCACAACTAGACACTCCACAACTAAAAACTCTTCAACTAGAAACTCCGCAACTAGAGACTCCACAAGTAGAAACTCCACAACTAGAAACTCCACAACTACAAACTCCACAAATACAGACTCGGCAACTGGAAATTCCATATCTAGAAACTCCACAGCTAGAAACTGAAAACTAGAGACTTCACAACTAGAAACTCAACAACTAAAAACTCCACAACTAAAAACTCCACAACTGGAAACTCCACAACTTGAGACTCCGCAACTTGAAACTTCACAACTAGAAACTCCGCTATTAAAAACTCCGCAACTAGAAACTCCGCAACTAGAAACTCCACAACTCAAAACTCCACAACTAGAAACTCCACAACTGGAAACTCCACAACTAGATACTTCACAACTGGAAACTCCACAACTAGATACTCCACAACTAAAAACTCCACAACTAGAAACTCCACAACTAGACACTCCACAACTCGAAACTCCACAACTAGAATCTCCACAACTAAAAACTTCACAACCAGAGACTCCGCAACTTCACAACTAGAAACTCCACAACTGGAAACTGCACATATATATACTCTGCAACTAGAAACTCCACAACTAGAGACTCCACAACTTGAAACTCCACAACTTTAAACTCCACAACTTGAGACTCCACAACTAGAAACTCCACAACTAGGGACTCCACAACTGGAAACTCCACTACTAGATACTCCACAACTGGAAACTCGGCAACTAGAAACTCCACAACTAGACACTCCACAACTTGAAACTCCAAAACTAGAGACTCTGCAACTAGAAACTCCACAACTCGAAACTCCACAACTGGAAACTCCACAACTAGAAACTCCACAACTAGAAACTCCACACCTAGAAACACCACAACTAGAAACTCCACAACTTGAAACCTCACAACCTTAAGTTCCGCAACTAGAAAATCCACAGCTAGAGATTCCGCAACTAGAAACTCCACAACTCAAACTTCCACAACAAGAAACTCTACAACTCGAAACTCCAGAACTGGAAACTCCACAGCTAGACACTCCACAACTAAAAACTCTACAACTAGAAAGTTCTAAACTAGAGACTCCACAACTAGAGACTACAACTAGAGACTTCAAACTCGAAACTCAACAACTAGAAAGTCCACAACTTGAAACTCCACAACTAGAAACTCTACAACTAGAGACTCTTCAACTACAGAATTCGCAACTAGAAACTCCAAAACTAGAAACTCCACAACTAGAAACTCCACAACTCGAAACTCCACAACTCAAAACTCCACAACTTGAAACTCCACAACTAGACACTCCACAACTAAAAACTCTACAACTAGAAACTCCTAATCTAGAGACTCCATAACTAGAGACTCCACAACTAGAGACTTCAAAACTAGAAACTCAACAACTAGAAGCTCCACAACTAAAAACTCTACAACTAGAAATTCCAAACTTGAGACTCCGCCACTTTAAACTCCACAACCCTAGACTCCACAACTAAAAACTCCACGACTAGAAACTCCAGAACTAGAAACTCCATAACTAGAACCTCGAAAACCAGAGACTCCGCAACTACAATCTCTGCAACTAGAAACTCCACAACCTGAAACTCCACAACTAGAAACTCCTACACTAGCAACTCCACAACTAGAAACTCGGCAACTAGAGACTCCACAACTAGAAACTCCACAACTAGAGTCTCCACAACTTGAAACTCCACAACTAAAAACTCCACAACCAGAAACTCCACAACTAGAAACTCCACAACTAGAAACTCCGCAACTAGAGACTCCACAACTAGAAACTCTACAACTAGAAATTCCACATCTGGAGACCTTGCAACTAGAAACTCCGCAGCTAGAAACACCACAACTAGAAACTCCGCCACTAGAAACTCCACAACTAGAAACTCCACAACTAGAAACTCCACAACTTGAAACCTCACAGCCTTAAGTTCCGCAACTAGAAAATCCACAACTAGAGATTCCGCAACTAGAAACTCCACAACTAGAAAATCCACAACTCGAAACTCCACAACTCAAAACTCCACAGCTTGAGACTCCGCAACTTGAAACTCCACAACTGGAAACACCGCAACTAGAAACTCCACAACTGGAAACTTAACTACTAGATACTCCACAACAAGAAACTCGACAACTAGAAACTCCACAACTAGAGACTCCACAACTTGAAACTACACAACTAGAGACTCTGCAACTCCACAACTAGAAACTCCACAACTGGAAAATCCACAACTAGAAGCTCATCAACTAGAAACTCTACAACTAGAGACTCCGCAACTAGAAACTCCACAACAAGGGACTTCGCAACTAGAAACTCCACAACTAGAAACTCCACAACTGGTAACTCGGCAACTAGAAACTCCACAACTAGAGACTCCACAACTTGAAACTCCACAACTAGAGACTCTGCAACTAGAAACTCCACAACTAGAGACTCCGCAACTCCACAACTAGAAACTCCACAACTGGAAAATTCACAACTATTTACTCCACAACTAAAAAATCCACAACTAGAAACTCCACAACTATAGACTCCACAACTTGAAACTCCACAAGTTTAAACTCCACAACTTGAGACTCCACAACTAGAAACTCCACAACTAGAAACTCCCCAACTAGAAACTTTACAACTTGGAACTCCACAACCAGAAACTCCACAACTAGAAACTCCACAACTAGAGACTCCGCAACTAGAAACTCCACAACCAGAGACTCTGCAACTAGAAATTCCGCAACTAGAAACTCCACAAATAGAAACTCCGCAGCTAGAAACTACACAACTAGAGACTCCACAACTAGAAATTCCACAACTAGAAACTCCACAACTTGAAACTCCACATCTTGAAACCTCACAACTTTAAGTTCCGCAACTAGAAAATCTACAGCTAGAGATTCCACAACTAGAAACTCCTAAACTCAAAACTCCAACACTAGAAACTCCAAAACTCGAAACTCCCCAACTAGAGACTCCGCAACTAGAAACTCCACAACCAGAGACTCTGCAACTAGAAACTCCGCAGCTAGAAACTCCACAAATAGAAACTCCGCAACTAGAAACTCCACAGCTAGAAACTCCGCAACTAGAAACTCCACAAGTAGAAACTCCACAACTAGATACTCCACAACTGGAAACTCCACAACTAGAAACTTCACAACTAGAGACTCCGCAACTAGAAACTCCACAACTGGAAACTCCACAACTAGATACTCCACAACTGGAAACTCCACAACTAGAAACTCCACAACTAGACTCAACAACTTGAAACTCCACAACTAGAGACTCCGCAACTAGAAACTCCACAACTAGAGACTCCGCAACTCCACAACTAGAAACTCCACAACTGGAAACTCCACAACTAGATACTCTGCAACTAGAAACTCCACAACTAGAGACTCCACAACTTGAAACTCCACAACTTTAAACTCCACAACTTGAGACTCCACAACCAGAAACTCCACAACTAGAAACTCCACAACTAAACACTCCACAACAGGAAACTCCAAAACAAGAGACTCCACGACTAGAGACTCCACAACTAGAGACTCCACAACTTGAAACCTCACAACTTTAGGTTCCGCAACT
This sequence comes from Rhipicephalus microplus, assembly GCF_043290135.1. Classification (NCBI taxonomy): domain Eukaryota; kingdom Metazoa; phylum Arthropoda; class Arachnida; order Ixodida; family Ixodidae; genus Rhipicephalus; species Rhipicephalus microplus. The sequence goes on from NW_027464586.1 coordinate 39,791,506, forward strand.
AGAAAATCCACAGCTAGAGATTCCGCAACTAGAAACTCCTCAACTAGAAACTCCACAACTCAAAACTCCAACACTAGAAACTCCAAAACTCGAAACTCCACAACTAGAGACTCCGCAACTAGAAACTCCACAACCAGAGACTCTGCAACTAGAAACTCTGCAGCTAGAAACTGCACAAATAGAAACTCCACTACTAGATACTCCACAACTGAAAACTCGGCAACTAGAAACTCCACAACTAGAGACTCCACAGCTTGAAACTCCACAACTAGAGACTCTGCAACTAGAAACTCCACAACTAGGGACTCCGCAACTAGAAACTCCAAGACTGGAAACTCCACAACTGGCAACTCCACTACTAGATACTCCACAACTGGAAACTCGGCAAGTAGAAACTCCACAACTAGAGTCTCCACAACTAGAAACTCCACAACTAGAAACTCCACAACTAGAAACTCCGCAACTAGAGACTCCACAACTAGAGACTCCACAACTAGAAACTCCACAACTAGAGTCTCCACAACTAGAAACTCCACAACTAGAGTCTCCACAACTTGAAACTCCACAACTAGAAACTCCACAACTAGAAACTCCGCAACTAGAGACTCCACAACTAGAAACTCTACAACTAGAAATTCCACATCTAGAGACCTTGCAACTAGAAACTACGCAGCTAGAAACTCCACAACTAGAAACTCCGCAACTAGAAACTCCACAACTAGAAACTCCACAACTAGAAACTCCACAACTTGAAACCTCACAGCCTTAAGTTCCGCAACTAGAAAATCCACAACTAGAGATTCCGCAACTAGAAACTGCACAACTAGAAACTCCACAATTCGAAACTCCACAACTCGAAACTCCAGAACATGAAACTTCACAACTAGACACTCAAAAACTAAAAACTCTACAACTAGAAACTCCTAAACTAGAAACTCCACAACTAGAGACTTCAAACTAGAAACTCGAAAACTAGAAACTGCACAACTAAAACTCAACAACTAGAAACTCCACAGCTTGAGACTCCGCAACTTGAAACTCCACAACTGGAAACACCGCAACTAGAAACTCCACAACTGGAAACTTCACTACTAGAGACTCCACAACTAGAAACTCCACAACTAGAGACTCCACAACTAAAAACTCCACAACTAGAAACTCCACAACTACAAACTCCACCAATAGAGACTCGGCAACTAGAAATTTCATATCTAGAAACTTTACAACTAAAAACTCCACAACTAGAAACTCCACAACTAGAAACTCTACAACTAGAGACTCCGCAACTAGAAACTCCACAGCCAGAGACTCTGCAACTAGAAAGTCTGCAGCTAGAAACTCCACAAATAGAAACTCCACAACTACAAACTCCACCAATAGAGACTCGGCAACTAGAAATTCCATATCTAGAAACTCCACAACTAAAAACTGCACAACTAAAAACTCCACAACTACAAACTCCACAACTAGAAACTCCACAACAGGAGACTCCACAACTAGAAACTCCACACCTAGAAACTCCACAACTAGAAACTCCACAACTTGAAACCTCACAACCTTAAGTTCCGCAACTAGAAAATCCACAGCTAGAGATTCCGCAACTAGAAACACCACAACTCAAACTTCCACAACAAGAAACTCCACAACTCGAAACTCCACAACTGGAAACTCCACAACTAGACACTCCACAACTAAAAACTCTACAACTAGAAAGTTCTAAACTAGAGACTCCACAACTAGAGACTTCAAACTCGAAACTCAACAACTAGAAAGTCCACAACTTGAAACTCCACAACTAGAAACTCCACAACTAGAAACTCCGCAACTAGAGACTCCACAACTAGAAACTCTACAACTAGAAATTCCACATCTAGAGACCTTGCAACTAGAAACTCCGCAGCTAGAAACACCACAACTAGAAACTCCGCAACTAGAAACTCCACAACTAGAAACTCCACAACTAGAAACTCCACAACTTGAAACCTCACAGCCTTAAGTTCCGCAACTAGAAAATCCACAACTAGAGATTCCGCAACTAGAAACTCCACAACTAGAAACTCCACAACTCGAAACTCCACAACTCAAAACTCCACAATTCGAAACTCCACAACTCGAAACTCCAGAACTTGAAACTTCACAACTAGACACTCAAAAACTAAAAACTCTACAACTAGAAACTCCTAAACTAGAAACTCCACAACTAGAGACTTCAAACTAGAAACTCGAAAATTAGAAACTGCACAACTAAAACTCAACAACTAAAAACTCCACAGCTTGAGACTCCGCAACTTGAAACTCCACAACTGGAAACACCGCAACTAGAAACTCCACAACTGGAAACTTCACTACTAGATACTCCACAACTAGAAACTCGACAACTAGAAACTCCACAACTAGAGACTCCACAACTTGAAACTCCACAACTAGAGACTCCGCAACTAGAAACTCCACAACAAGGGACTTCGCAACTAGAAACTCCACAACTAGAAATTCCGCAACTAGAAACTCCACAAATAGAAACTCCGCAGCTAGAAACTACACAACTAGACACTCCACAACTAGAAATTCCACAACTAGAAACTCCACAACTTTAAACTCCACAACTTGAGACTCCACAACAAGAAACTCCACAACTAGAAACTCCACAACTAAACACTCCACAACAGGAAACTCCACAACAAGAAACTCCACGACTAGAGACTCCACAACTAGAGACTCCACAACTTGAAACCTCACAACTTTAGGTTCCGCAACTAGAAAATCTACAGCTAGAGATTCCTTAACTAGAAACTCCACAACTAGAGACTCCGCAACTAGAAACTCTACAACCAGAGACTGCAACTAGAAACTCCGCAGCTAGAAACTGCACAAATAGAAACTCCACTACTAGATACTCCACAACTGAAAACTCGGCAACTAGAGACTCCACAACTCGAGACTCCACAACTTGAAACTCCACAACTAGAGACTCTGCAACTAGAAACTCCACAACTAGAGACTCCGCAACTCCACAACTCGAAACTCCACAACTGGAAACTCCACAACTAGACACTCCACAACTAAAAACTCTTCAACTAGAAATTCCTAAACTAGAGACTCCTCAACTAAAAAATCTACAACTAGAGACTTCAAACTAGAAACTCAACAACTAGAAACTCCACAACTGGAGACTCCACAACTAGAAACTCCACATCTTGAGACTCCGCAACTAGAAACTCCACAACTAGGGACTCCGCAACTAGAAACTCCACAACTGGAAACTCCACAACTGGAAACTCCACTACCAGATACTCCACAACTGGAAACTCGGCAACTAGAAACTCCACATCTAGAGACTCCACAACTTGAAACTCCACTTAGAGACACTGCAACTAGAAACTCAACAACTAGAGACTCCACAACTCAACAACTAGAAACTCCACAACTGGAAAATCCACAACTAGATACTCCACAACTAGAAAATCTACAACTAGAAACTCCGCAACTAGAGACTCCACAAGTAGAAACTCCACAACTAGAAACTCCACAACTACAAACTCCACAAATACAGACTCGGCAACTGGAAATTCCATATCTAGAAACTCCACAGCTAGAAACTGAAAACTAGAGACTTCACAACTAGAAACTCAACAACTAAAAACTCCACAACTAAAAACTCCACAACTGGAAACTCCACAACTTGAGACTCCGCAACTTGAAACTTCACAACTAGAAACTCCGCTATTAAAAACTCCGCAACTAGAAACTCCGCAACTAGAAACTCCACAACTCAAAACTCCACAACTAGAAACTCCACAACTGGAAACTCCACAACTAGATACTTCACAACTGGAAACTCCACAACTAGATACTCCACAACTAAAAACTCCACAACTAGAAACTCCACAACTAGACACTCCACAACTCGAAACTCCACAACTAGAATCTCCACAACTAAAAACTTCACAACCAGAGACTCCGCAACTTCACAACTAGAAACTCCACAACTGGAAACTGCACATATATATACTCTGCAACTAGAAACTCCACAACTAGAGACTCCACAACTTGAAACTCCACAACTTTAAACTCCACAACTTGAGACTCCACAACTAGAAACTCCACAACTAGGGACTCCACAACTGGAAACTCCACTACTAGATACTCCACAACTGGAAACTCGGCAACTAGAAACTCCACAACTAGACACTCCACAACTTGAAACTCCAAAACTAGAGACTCTGCAACTAGAAACTCCACAACTCGAAACTCCACAACTGGAAACTCCACAACTAGAAACTCCACAACTAGAAACTCCACACCTAGAAACACCACAACTAGAAACTCCACAACTTGAAACCTCACAACCTTAAGTTCCGCAACTAGAAAATCCACAGCTAGAGATTCCGCAACTAGAAACTCCACAACTCAAACTTCCACAACAAGAAACTCTACAACTCGAAACTCCAGAACTGGAAACTCCACAGCTAGACACTCCACAACTAAAAACTCTACAACTAGAAAGTTCTAAACTAGAGACTCCACAACTAGAGACTACAACTAGAGACTTCAAACTCGAAACTCAACAACTAGAAAGTCCACAACTTGAAACTCCACAACTAGAAACTCTACAACTAGAGACTCTTCAACTACAGAATTCGCAACTAGAAACTCCAAAACTAGAAACTCCACAACTAGAAACTCCACAACTCGAAACTCCACAACTCAAAACTCCACAACTTGAAACTCCACAACTAGACACTCCACAACTAAAAACTCTACAACTAGAAACTCCTAATCTAGAGACTCCATAACTAGAGACTCCACAACTAGAGACTTCAAAACTAGAAACTCAACAACTAGAAGCTCCACAACTAAAAACTCTACAACTAGAAATTCCAAACTTGAGACTCCGCCACTTTAAACTCCACAACCCTAGACTCCACAACTAAAAACTCCACGACTAGAAACTCCAGAACTAGAAACTCCATAACTAGAACCTCGAAAACCAGAGACTCCGCAACTACAATCTCTGCAACTAGAAACTCCACAACCTGAAACTCCACAACTAGAAACTCCTACACTAGCAACTCCACAACTAGAAACTCGGCAACTAGAGACTCCACAACTAGAAACTCCACAACTAGAGTCTCCACAACTTGAAACTCCACAACTAAAAACTCCACAACCAGAAACTCCACAACTAGAAACTCCACAACTAGAAACTCCGCAACTAGAGACTCCACAACTAGAAACTCTACAACTAGAAATTCCACATCTGGAGACCTTGCAACTAGAAACTCCGCAGCTAGAAACACCACAACTAGAAACTCCGCCACTAGAAACTCCACAACTAGAAACTCCACAACTAGAAACTCCACAACTTGAAACCTCACAGCCTTAAGTTCCGCAACTAGAAAATCCACAACTAGAGATTCCGCAACTAGAAACTCCACAACTAGAAAATCCACAACTCGAAACTCCACAACTCAAAACTCCACAGCTTGAGACTCCGCAACTTGAAACTCCACAACTGGAAACACCGCAACTAGAAACTCCACAACTGGAAACTTAACTACTAGATACTCCACAACAAGAAACTCGACAACTAGAAACTCCACAACTAGAGACTCCACAACTTGAAACTACACAACTAGAGACTCTGCAACTCCACAACTAGAAACTCCACAACTGGAAAATCCACAACTAGAAGCTCATCAACTAGAAACTCTACAACTAGAGACTCCGCAACTAGAAACTCCACAACAAGGGACTTCGCAACTAGAAACTCCACAACTAGAAACTCCACAACTGGTAACTCGGCAACTAGAAACTCCACAACTAGAGACTCCACAACTTGAAACTCCACAACTAGAGACTCTGCAACTAGAAACTCCACAACTAGAGACTCCGCAACTCCACAACTAGAAACTCCACAACTGGAAAATTCACAACTATTTACTCCACAACTAAAAAATCCACAACTAGAAACTCCACAACTATAGACTCCACAACTTGAAACTCCACAAGTTTAAACTCCACAACTTGAGACTCCACAACTAGAAACTCCACAACTAGAAACTCCCCAACTAGAAACTTTACAACTTGGAACTCCACAACCAGAAACTCCACAACTAGAAACTCCACAACTAGAGACTCCGCAACTAGAAACTCCACAACCAGAGACTCTGCAACTAGAAATTCCGCAACTAGAAACTCCACAAATAGAAACTCCGCAGCTAGAAACTACACAACTAGAGACTCCACAACTAGAAATTCCACAACTAGAAACTCCACAACTTGAAACTCCACAACTTGAAACCTCACAACTTTAAGTTCCGCAACTAGAAAATCTACAGCTAGAGATTCCACAACTAGAAACTCCTAAACTCAAAACTCCAACACTAGAAACTCCAAAACTCGAAACTCCCCAACTAGAGACTCCGCAACTAGAAACTCCACAACCAGAGACTCTGCAACTAGAAACTCCGCAGCTAGAAACTCCACAAATAGAAACTCCGCAACTAGAAACTCCACAGCTAGAAACTCCGCAACTAGAAACTCCACAAGTAGAAACTCCACAACTAGATACTCCACAACTGGAAACTCCACAACTAGAAACTTCACAACTAGAGACTCCGCAACTAGAAACTCCACAACTGGAAACTCCACAACTAGATACTCCACAACTGGAAACTCCACAACTAGAAACTCCACAACTAGACTCAACAACTTGAAACTCCACAACTAGAGACTCCGCAACTAGAAACTCCACAACTAGAGACTCCGCAACTCCACAACTAGAAACTCCACAACTGGAAACTCCACAACTAGATACTCTGCAACTAGAAACTCCACAACTAGAGACTCCACAACTTGAAACTCCACAACTTTAAACTCCACAACTTGAGACTCCACAACCAGAAACTCCACAACTAGAAACTCCACAACTAAACACTCCACAACAGGAAACTCCAAAACAAGAGACTCCACGACTAGAGACTCCACAACTAGAGACTCCACAACTTGAAACCTCACAACTTTAGGTTCCGCAACTAGAAAATCCACAGCTAGAGATTCCGCAACTAGAAACTCCTCAACTAGAAACTCCACAACTCAAAACTCCAACACTAGAAACTCCAAAACTCGAAACTCCACAACTAGAGACTCCGCAACTAGAAACTCCACAACCAGAGACTCTGCAACTAGAAACTCTGCAGCTAGAAACTGCACAAATATAAACTCCACTACTAGATACTCCACAACTGAAAACTCGGCAACTAGAAACTCCACAACTAGAGACTCCACAGCTTGAAACTCCACAACTAGAGACTCTGCAACTAGAAACTCCACAACTAGAGACTCCGCAACTCCACAACTCGAAACTCCACAACTGGAAACTCCACAACTAGACACTCAACAACTAAAAACTCTTTTACTAGAAATTCCTAAACTAGAGACTCCACAACTAAAAAATCTACAACTAGAGACTTCAAACTAGAAACTCAACAACTAGAAACTCCACAACTAAAAACTCCACAACTAGAAATTCCACATCTTGAGACTCCGCAACTAGAAACTCCACAACTAGGGACTCCGCAACTAGAAACTCCAAGACTGGAAACTCCACAACTGGCAACTCCACTACTAGATACTCCACAACTGGAAACTCGGCAACTAGAAACTCCACAACTAGAGTCTCCACAACTAGAAACTCCACAACTAGAGTCTCCACAACTTGAAACTCCACAACTAGAAACTCCACAACTAGAAACTCCGCAACTAGAGACTCCACAACTAGAGACTCCACAACTAGAGTCTCCACAACAAGAAACTCCACAACTAGAGTCTCCACAACTTGAAACTCCACAACTAGAAACTCCACAACTAGAAACTCTGCAACTAGAGACTCCACAACTAGAAACTCTACAACTAGAAATTCCACATCTACAGACCTTGCAACTAGAAACTACGCAGCTAGAAACTCCACAACTAGAAACTCCGCAACTAGAAACTCCACAACTAGAAACTCCACAACTAGAAACTCCACAACTTGAAACCTCACAGCCTTAAGTTCCGCAACTAGAAAATCCACAACTAGAGATTCCGCAACTAGAAACTGCACAACTAGAAACTCCACAATTCGAAACTCCACAACTCGAAACTCCAGAACAGGAAACTTCACAACTAGACACTCAAAAACTAAAAACTCTACAACTAGAAACTCCTAAACTAGAAACTCCACAACTAGAGACTTCAAACTAGAAACTCGAAAACTAGAAACTGCACAACTAAAACTCAACAACTAGAAACTCCACTGCTTGAGACTCCGCAACTTGAAACTCCACAACTGGAAACACCGCAACTAGAAACTCCACAACTGGAAACTTCACTACTAGAGACTCCACAACTAGAAACTCCACAACTAGAGACTCCACAACTAAAAACTCCACAACTAGAAACTCCACAACTACAAACTCCACCAATAGAGACTCGGCAACTTGAAATTTCATATCTAGAAACTTTACAACTAAAAACTCCACAACTAAAAACTCCACAACTAGAAACTCCACAACTAGAAACTCTACAACTAGAGACTCCGCAACTAGAAACTCCACAGCCAGAGACTCTGCAACTAGAAAGTCTGCAGCTAGAAACTCCACAAATAGAAACTCCACAACTACAAACTCCACCAATAGAGACTCGGCAACTAGAAATTCCATATCTAGAAACTCCACAACTAAAAACTGCACAACTAAAAACTCCACAACTACAAACTCCACAACTAGAAACTCCACAACAGGAGACTCCACAACTAGAAACTCCACACCTAGAAACTCCACAACTAGAAACTCCACAACTTGAAACCTCACAACCTTAAGTTCCGCAACTAGAAAATCCACAGCTAGAGATTCCGCAACTAGAAACACCACAACTCAAACTTCCACAACAAGAAACTCCACAACTCGAAACTCCACAACTGGAAACTCCACAACTAGACACTCCACAACTAAAAACTCTACAACTAGAAAGTTCTAAACTAGAGACTCCACAACTAGAGACTTCAAACTCGAAACTCAACTACTAGAAAGTCCACAACTTGAAACTCCACAACTAGAAACTCCGCAACTAGAGACTCCACAACTAGAAACTCTACAACTAGAAATTCCACATCTAGAGACCTTGCAACTAGAAACTCCGCAGCTAGAAACACCACAACTAGAAACTCCGCAACTAGAAACTCCACAACTAGAAACTCCACAACTAGAAACTCCACAACTTGAAACCTCACAGCCTTAAGTTCCGCAACTAGAAAATCCACAACTAGAGATTCCGCAACTAGAAACTCCACAACTAGAAACTCCACAACTCGAAACTCCACAACTCAAAACTCCACAATTCGAAACTCCACAACTCGAAACTCCAGAACTTGAAACTTCACAACTAGACACTCAAGAACTAAAAACTCTACAACTAGAAACTCCACAACTAGAGACTTCAAACTAGAAACTCGAAAATTAGAAACTGCACAACTAAAACTCAGCAACTAAAAACTCCACAGCTTGAGACTCCGCAACTTGAAACTCCACAACTGGAAACACCGCAACTAGAAACTCCACAACTGGAAACTTCACTACTAGATACTCCACAACTAGAAACTCGACAACTAGAAACTCCACAACTAGAGACTCCACAACTTGAAACTCCACAACTAGAGACTCCGCAACTAGAAACTCCACAACAAGGGACTTCGCAACTAGAAACTCCACAACTAGAAATTCCGCAACTAGAAACTCCACAAATAGAAACTCCGCAGCTAGAAACTACACAACTAGAGACTCCACAACTAGAAATTCCACAACTAGAAACTCCACAACTTGAAACTCCACAACTTGAAACCTCACAACTTTAAGTTCCGCAACTAGAAAATCTACAGTTAGAGATTCCGCAACTAGAAACTCCTAAACTCAAAACTCCAACACTAGAAACTCCAAAACTCGAAACTCCACAACTAGAGACTCCGCCACTAGAAACTCCACAACCAGAGACTCTGCAACTAGAAACTCCGCAGCTAGAAACTCCACAAATAGAAACTCCGCAACTAGAAACTCCACAGCTAGAAACTCCGCAACTAGAAACTCCACAAGTAGAAACTCCACAACTAGATACTCCACAACTGGAAACTCCACAACTAGAAACTTCACAACTAGAGACTCCGCAACTAGAAACTCCACAACTGGAAACTCCACAACTAGATACTCCACAACTGGAAACTCCACAACTAGAAACTCCACAACTAGACTCAACAACTTGAAACTCCACAACTAGAGACTCCGCAACTAGATACTCCACAACTAGAGACTCCGCAACTCCACAACTAGAAACTCCACAACTGGAAACTCCACAACTAGATACTCCGCAACTAGAAACTCCACAACTAGAGACTCCACAACTTGAAACTCCACAACTTTAAACTCCACAACTTGAGACTCCACAACAAGAAACTCCACAACTAGAAACTCCACAACTAAACACTCCACAACAGGAAACTCCAAAACAAGAGACTCCACGACTAGAGACTCCACAACTAGAGACTCCACAACTTGAAACCTCACAACTTTAGGTTCCGCAACTAGAAAATCCACAGCTAGAGATTCCGCAACTAGAAACTCCTCAACTAGAAACTCCACAACTCAAAACTCCAACACTAGAAACTCCAAAACTCGAAACTCCACAACTAGAGACTCCGCAACTAGAAACTCCACAACCAGAGACTCTGCAACTAGAAACTCCGCAGCTAGAAACTGCACAACTAGAGACTCCACAACTTGAAACTCCACAACTAGAGACTCTGCAACTAGAAACTCCACAACTAGAGACTCCGCAACTCCACAACTCGAAACTCCACAACTGGAAACTCCACAACTAGACACTCAACAACTAAAAACTCTTCAACTAGAAATTCCTAAACTAGAGACTCCACAACTAAAAAATCTACAACTAGAGACTTCAAACTAGAAACTCAACAACTAGAAACTCCACAACTAAAAACTCCACAACTAGAAACTCCACATCTTGAGACTCCGCAACTAGAAACTCCACAACTAGGGACTCCGCAACTAGAAACTCCAAGACTGGAAACTCCACAACTGGCAACTCCACTACTAGATACTCCACAACTGGAAACTCGGCAACTAGAAACTCCACAACTAGAGTCTCAACAACTAGAAACTCCACAACTAAACACTCCACAACAGGAAACTCCACAACAAGAAACTCCACGACTAGAGACTCCACAACTAGAGACTCCACAACTTGAAACCTCACAACTTTAGGTTCCGCAACTAGAAAATCCACAGCTAGAGATTCCGCAACTAGAAACTCCACAACTAGAAACTCCACAACTCAAAACTCCAACACTAGAAACTCCAACACTAGAAACTCCACATCTAGAGACTCCGCAACTAGAAACTCTACAACCAGAGACTGCAACTAGGAACTCCGCAGCTAGAAACTGCACAAATAGAAACTCCACTACTAGATACTCCACAACTGAAAACTCGGCAACTAGAGACTCCACAACTAGAGACTCCACAACTTGAAACTCCACAACTAGAGACTCTGCAACTAGAAACTCCACAACTAGAGACTCCGCAACTCCACAACTCGAAACTCCACAACTGGAAACTCCACAACTAGACACTCCACAACTAAAAACTCTTCAACTAGAAATTCCTAAACTAGAGACTCCTCAACTAAAAAATCTACAACTAGAGACTTCAAACTAGAAACTCAACAACTAGAAACTCCACAACTGGAGACTCCACAACTAGAAACTCCACATCTTGAGACTCCGCAACTAGAAACTCCACAACTAGGGACTCCGCAACTAGAAACTCCACAACTGGAAACTCCACAACTGGCAACTCCACTACCAGATACTCCACAACTGGAAACTCGGCAACTAGAAACTCCACAACTAGAGACTCCACAACTTGAAACTCCACAACTAAAGACTCTGCAACTAGAAACTCCACAACTCGAAACTCCACTACTGGAAACTCCACAACTAGATACTCCACAACAAAAAACTCTTCAACCAGAAACTCCTAAACTAGAGACTCCACAACTAGAGAATCTACAACTAGAGACTTGAAACTAGAAACTCAACAACTGGAAACTCCACAACTAAAAACTCAACAACTAGAAACTCCACAGCTTGAGACTCCGACACTTGAAACTCCACAACTAGAGACTCCGCAACTAGAAAGTCCACAACTAGGGACTCCACAACTAGAAACTCCACAACTAGAAACTCCACAACTCGAAACTCCACTACTAGATACTCCACAACTGGAAACTCGACAACTAGAAACTCCACATCTGGAGTCTCCACAACTTGAAACTCCACTTAGAGACACTGCAACTAGAAACTCAACAACTAGAGACTCCACAACTCAACAACTAGAAACTCCACAACCGGAAAATCCACAACTAGATACTCCACAACTAGAAAATCTACAACTAGAAACTCCGCAACTAGAGACTCCACAAGTAGAAACTCCACAACTAGAAACTCCACAACTACAAACTCCACAAATACAGACTCGGCAACTGGAAATTCCATATCTAGAAACTCCACAGCTAGAAACTGAAAAGTAGAGACTTCACAACTAGAAACTCAACAACTAAAAACTCCACAACTAAAAACTCCACAACTGGAAACTCCACAACTTGAGACTCCGCAACTTGAAACTTCACAACTAGAAACTCCGCTATTAAAAACTCCGCAACTAGAAACTCCGCAACTAGAAACTCCACAACTTAAAACTCCACAACTAGAAACTCCACAACTGGAAACTCCACAACTAGATACTTCACAACTGGAAACTCCACAACTAGATACTCCACAACTAAAAACTCCACAACTAGAAACTCCACAACTAGACACTCCAGAACTCGAAACTCCACAACTAGAATCTCCACAACTAAAAACTTCACAACCAGAGACTCCGCAACTTCACAACTAGAAACTCCACAACTGGAAACTGCACATATATATACTCTGCAACTAGAAACTCCACAACTAGAGACTCCACAACTTGAAACTCCACAACTTTAAACTCCACAACTTGAGACTCCACAACTAGAAACTCCACAACTTGAAACTCCACAGCTTGAGACTCCGCAACTAGAAACTCCCCAACTAGGGACTCCACAACTGGAAACTCCACTACTAGATACTCCACAACTGGAAACTCGGCAACTAGAAACTCCACAACTAGACACTCCACAACTTGAAACTCCAAAACTAGAGACTCTGCAACTAGAAACTCCACAACTCGAACCTCCACAACTGGAAACTCCACAACTAGAAACTCCACAACTAGAAACTCCACACCTAGAAACACCACAACTAGAAACTCCACAACTTGAAACCTCACAACCTTAAGTTCCGCAACTAGAAAATCCACAGCTAGAGATTCCGCAACTAGAAACTCCACAACTCAAACTTCCACAACAAGAAACTCTACAACTCGAAACTCCACAACTGGAAACTCCACAACTAGACACTCCACAACTAAAAACTCTACAACTAGAAAGTTCTAAACTAGAGACTCCACAACTAGAGACTACAACTAGAGACTTCAAACTCGAAACTCAACAACTAGAAAGTCCACAACTTGAAACTCCACAACTAGAAACTCTACAACTAGAGACTCTTCAACTACAGAATTCGCAACTAGAAACTCTAAAACTAGAAACTCCACAACTAGAAACTCCACAACTCGAAACTCCACAACTCAAAACTCCACAACTTGAAACTCCACAACTAGACACTCCACAACTAAAAACTCTACAACTAGAAACTCCTAAACTAGAGACTCCATAACTAGAGACTCCACAACTAGAGACTTCAAAACTAGAAACTCAACAACTAGAAGCTCCACAACTAAAAACTCTATAACTAGAAATTCCAAACTTGAGACTCCGCCACTTTAAACTCCACAACCCTAGACTCCACAACTAAAAACTCCACGACTAGAAACTCCAGAACTAGAAACTCCATAACTAGAACCTCGAAAACCAGAGACTCCGCAACTACAATCTCTGCAACTAGAAACTCCACAACCTGAAACTCCACAACTAGAAACTCCTACACTAGCAACTCCACAACTAGAAACTCGGCAACTAGAGACTCCACAACTAGAAACTCCACAACCAGAGTCTCCACAACTTGAAACTCCACAACTAAAAACTCCACAACCAGAAACTCCACAACTAGAAACTCCACAACTAGAAACTCCGCAACTAGAGACTCCACAACTAGAAACTCTACAACTAGAAATTCCACATCTAGAGACCTTGCAACTAGAAACTCCGCAGCTAGAAACACCACAACTAGAAACTCCGCCACTAGAAACTCCACAACTAGAAACTCCACAACTAGAAACTCCACAACTTGAAACCTCACAGCCTTAAGTTCCGCAACTAGAAAATCCACAACTAGAGATTCCGCAACTAGAAACTCCACAACTAGAAAATCCACAACTCGAAACTCCACAACTCAAAACTTCACAGCTTGAGACTCCGCAACTTGAAACTCCACAACTGGAAACACCGCAACTAGAAACTCCACAACTGGAAACTTCACTACTAGATACTCCACAACTAGAAACTCGACAACTAGAAACTCCACAACTAGAGACTCCACAACTTGAAACTACACAACTAGAGACTCTGCAACTCCACAACTAGAAACTCCACAACTGGAAAATCCACAACTAGAAGCTCATCAACTAGAAACTCTACAACTAGAGACTCCGCAACTAGAAACTCCACAACAAGGGACTTCGCAACTAGAAACTCCACAACTAGAAACTCCACAACTGGAAACTCGGCAACTAGAAACTCCACAACTAGAGACTCCACAACTTGAAACTCCACAACTAGAGACTCTGCAACTAGAAACTCCACAACTAGAGACTCGGCAACTCCACAACTAGAAACTCCACAACTGGAAAATTCACAACTATTTACTCCACAACTAAAAAATCCACAACTAGAAACTCCACAACTATAGACTCCACAACTTGAAACTCCACAAGTTTAAACTCCACAACTTGAGACTCCACATCTAGAAACTCCACAACTAGAAACTCCCCAACTAGAAACTTTACAACTTGGAACTCCACAACCAGAAACTCCACAACTAGAAACTCCACAACTAGAGACTCCGCAACTAGAAACTCCACAACCAGAGACTCTGCAACTAGAAATTCCGCAACTAGAAACTCCACAAATAGAAACTCCGCAGCTAGAAACTACACAACTAGAGACTCCACAACTAGAAATTCCACAACTAGAAACTCCACAACTTGAAACTCCACAACTTGAAACCTCACAACTTTAAGTTCCGCAACTAGAAAATTTACAGCTAGAGATTCCACAACTAGAAACTCCTAAACTCAAAACTCCAACACTAGAAACTCCAAAACTCGAAACTCCACAACTAGAGACTCCGCAACTAGAAACTCCACAACCAGAGACTCTGCAACTAGAAACTCCGCAGCTAGAAACTCCACAAATAGAAACTCCGCAACTAGAAACTCCACAGCTAGAAACTCCGCAACTAGAAACTCCACAAGTAGAAACTCCACAACTAGATACTCCACAACTGGAAACTCCACAACTAGAAACTTCACAACTAGAGACTCCGCAACTAGAAACTCCACAACTGGAAACTCCACAACTAGATACTCCACAACTGGAAACTCCACAACTAGAAACTCCACAACTAGACTCAACAACTTGAAACTCCACAACTAGAGACTCCGCAACTAGAAACTCCACAACTAGAGACTCCGCAACTCCACAACTAGAAACTCCACAACTGGAAACTCCACAACTAGATACTCTGCAACTAGAAACTCCACAACTAGAGACTCCACAACTTGAAACTCCACAACTTTAAACTCCACAACTTGAGACTCCACAACCAGAAACTCCACAACTAGAAACTCCACAACTAAACACTCCACAACAGGAAACTCTAAAACAAGAGACTCCACGACTAGAGACTCCACAACTAGAGACTCCACAACTTGAAACCTCACAACTTTAGGTTCCGCAACTAGAAAATCCACAGCTAGAGATTCCGCAACTAGAAACTCCTCAACTAGAAACTCCACAACTCAAAACTCCAACACTAGAAACTCCAAAACTCGAAACTCCACAACTAGAGACTCCGCAACTAGAAACTCCACAACCAGAGACTCTGCAACTAGAAACTCTGCAGCTAGAAACTGCACAAATAGAAACTCCACTACTAGATACTCCACAACTGAAAACTCCACAAATAGAAACTCCGCAACTAGAAACTCCACAGCTAGAAACTCCGCAACTAGAAACTCCACAACTAGAAACTCCACAACTAGAAACTCCGCAACTAGAGACTCCACAACTAGAGACTCCACAACTAGAAACTCCACAACTAGAGTCTCCACAACTAGAAACTCCACAACTAGAGTCTCCACAACTTGAAACTCCACAACTAGAAACTCCACAACTAGAAACTCCGCAACTAGAGACTCCACAACTAGAAACTCTACAACTAGAAATTCCACAGCTTGAGACTCCGCAACTAGAAACTCCCCAACTAGGAACTCCACAACTGGAAACTCCACTACTAGATACTCCACAACTGGAAACTCGGCAACTAGAAACTCCACAACTAGACACTCCACAACTTGAAACTCCAAAACTAAAGACTCTGCAACTAGAAACTCCACAACTCGAAACTCCACAACTGGAAAATCCACAACTAGAAACTCCACAACTAGAAACTCCACACCTAGAAACACCACAACTAGAAACTCCACAACTTGAAACCTCACAACCTTAAGTTCCGCAACTAGAAAATCCACAGCTAGAGATTCCGCAACTAGAAACTCCACAACTCAAACTTCCACAACAAGAAACTCTACAACTCGAAACTCCACAACTGGAAACTCCACAACTAGACACTCCACAACTAAAAACTCTACAACTAGAAAGTTCTAAACTAGAGACTTCACAACTAGAGACTACAACTAGAGACTTCAAACTCGAAACTCAACAACTAGAAAGTTCACAACTTGAAACTCCACAACTAGAAACTCTACAACTAGAGACTCTTCAACTACAGAATTCGCAACTAGAAACTCCAAAACTAGAAACTCCACAACTAGAAACTCCACAACTCGAAACTCCACAACTCAAAACTCCACAACTTGAAACTCCACAACTAGACACTCCACAACTAAAAACTCTACAACTAGAAACTCCTAAACTAGAGACTCCATAACTAGAGACTCCACAACTAGAGACTTCAAAACTAGAAACTCAACAACTAGAAGCTCCACAACTAAAAACTCTACAACTAGAAATTCCAAACTTGAGACTCCGCCACTTTAAACTCCACAACCCTAGACTCCACAACTAAAAACTCCACGACTAGAAACTCCAGAACTAGAAACTCCATAACTAGAACCTCGAAAACCAGAGACTCCGCAACTACAATCTCTGCAACTAGAAACTCCACAACCTGAAACTCCACAACTAGAAACTCGGCAACTAGAGACTCCACAACTAGAAACTCCACAACTAGAGTCTCCACAACTTGAAACTCCACAACTAAAAACTCCACAACCAGAAACTCCCCAACTAGAAACTCCACAACTAGAAACTCCGCAACTAGAGACTCCACAACTAGAAACTCTACAACTAGAAATTCCACATCTAGAGACCTTGCAACTAGAAACTCCGCAGCTAGAAACACCACAACTAGAAACTCCGCCACTAGAAACTCCACAACTAGAAACTCCACAACTAGAAACTCCACAACTTGAAACCTCACAGCCTTAAGTTCCGCAACTAGAAAATCCACAACTAGAGATTCCGCAACTAGAAACTCCACAACTAGAAAATCCACAACTCGAAACTCCACAACTCAAAACTTCACAGCTTGAGACTCCGCAACTTGAAACTCCACAACTGGAAACACCGCAACTAGAAACTCCACAACTGGAAACTTCACTACTAGATACTCCACAACTAGAAACTCGACAACTAGAAACTCCACAACTAGAGACTCCACAACTTGAAACTACACAACTAGAGACTCTGCAACTCCACAACTAGAAACTCCACAACTGGAAAATCCACAACTAGAAGCTCATCAACTAGAAACTCTACAACTAGAGACTCCGCAACTAGAAACTCCACAACAAGGGACTTCGCAACTAGAAACTCCACAACTAGAAACTCCACAACTGGAAACTCGGCAACTAGAAACTCCACAACTAGAGACTCCACAACTTGAAACTCCACAACTAGAGACTCTGCAACTAGAAACTCCACAACTAGAGACTCGGCAACTCCACAACTAGAAACTCCACAACTGGAAAATTCACAACTATTTACTCCACAACTAAAAAATCCACAACTAGAAACTCCACAACTATAGACTCCACAACTTGAAACTCCACAAGTTTAAACTCCACAACTTGAGACTCCACAACTAGAAACTCCACAACTAGAAACTCCCCAACTAGAAACTTTACAACTTGGAACTCCACAACCAGAAACTCCACAACTAGAAACTCCACAACTAGAGACTCCGCAACTAGAAACTCCACAACCAGAGACTCTGCAACTAGAAATTCCGCAACTAGAAACTCCACAAATAGAAACTCCGCAGCTAGAAACTACACAACTAGAGACTCCACAACTAGAAATTCCACAACTAGAAACTCCACAACTTGAAACTCCACAACTTGAAACCTCACAACTTTAAGTTCCGCAACTAGAAAATTTACAGCTAGAGATTCCACAACTAGAAACTCCTAAACTCAAAACTCCAACACTAGAAACTCCAAAACTCGAAACTCCACAACTAGAGACTCTGCAACTAGAAACTCCGCAGCTAGAAACTCCACAAATAGAAACTCCGCAACTAGAAACTCCACAGCTAGAAACTCCGCAACTAGAAACTCCACAAGTAGAAACTCCACAACTAGATACTCCACAACTGGAAACTCCACAACTAGAAACTTCACAACTAGAGACTCCGCAACTAGAAACTCCACAACTGGAAACTCCACAACTAGATACTCCACAACTGGAAACTCCACAACTAGAAACTCCACAACTAGACTCAACAACTTGAAACTCCACAACTAGAGACTCCGCAACTAGAAACTCCACAACTAGAGACTCCGCAACTCCACAACTAGAAACTCCACAACTGGAAACTCCACAACTAGATACTCTGCAACTAGAAACTCCACAACTATGCAAAGAAAAGCAGTCAGGTTTATTTATTCCAAATTTTCACCGTATGACTCACCCACTGAACTGATGCAGGCTAACAACATTCCATACCTCGCACTGAGACGGAAAGCTGCACGTTTGGAATTTCTTTACCTCCTTTGGAATCATAAACTAGCGATTAACCCCTCACCATATCTTTCATCTTCTACATCAAGACTTACTCGCCACCATCATCCTAATTCTTTGACACCTTATTTTTCGAGAACAGATTTATTCAAATTTTCTTTTTTTCCCCGCACCGTAACAGACTGGAATGATTCATTGTAACATTTAAGCGCATTGGGATCATTGCTCATTGCTAATTGCATGACTATACTTGTTTGCTCCGTTTTGTTGTTGTTTTATTCTTCCCCCACCCTGCTTGGATCTGTACAAGGTCTGCAGTATTGAATAAAGAAAGAAAGAAACTAGAGACTCCACAACTTGAAACTCCACAACTTTAAACTCCACAACTTGAGACTCCACAACCAGAAACTCCACAACTAGAAACTCCACAACTAAACACTCGACAACAGGAAACTCCAAAACAAGAGACTCCACGACTAGAGACTCCACAACTAGAGACTCCACAACTTGAAACCTCACAACTTTAGGTTCCGCAACTAGAAAATCCACAGCTAGAGATTCCGCAACTAGAAACTCCTCAACTAGAAACTCCACAACTCAAAACTCCAACACTAGAAACTCCAAAACTCGAAACTCCACAACTAGAGACTCCGCAACTAGAAACTCCACAACCAGAGACTCTGCAACTAGAAACTCTGCAGCTAGAAACTGCACAAATAGAAACTCCACTACTAGATACTCCACAGCTGAAAACTCGGCAACTAGAAACTCCACAACTAGAGACTCCACAGCTTGAAACTCCACAACTAGAGACTCTGCAACTAGAAACTCCACAACTAGAGACTCCGCAACTCCACAACTCGAAACTCCACAACTGGAAACTCCACAACTAGACACTCAACAACTAAAAACTCTTCAACTAGAAATTCCTAAACTAGAGACTCCACAACTAAAAAATCTACAACTAGAGACTTCAAACTAGAAACTCAACAACTAGAAACTCCACAACTAAAAACTCCACAACTAGAAATTCCACATCTTGAGACTCCGCAACTAGAAACTCCACAACTAGGGACTCCGCAACTAGAAACTCCAAGACTGGAAACTCCACAACTGGCAACTCCACTACTAGATACTCCACAACTGGAAACTCGGCAACTAGAAACTCCACAACTAGAGTCTCCACAACTAGAAACTCCACAACTAGAGTCTCCACAACTTGAAACTCCACAACTAGAAACTCCACAACTAGAAACTCCGCAACTAGAGACTCCACAACTAGAGACTCCACAACTAGAATCTCCGCAACTAGAGTCTCCACAACTAGAAACTCCACAACTAGAGTCTCCACAACTTGAAACTCCACAACTAGAAACTCCACAACTAGAAACTCCGCAACTAGAGACTCCACAACTAGAAACTCTACAACTAGAAATTCCACATCTACAGACCTTGCAACTAGAAACTACGCAGCTAGAAACTCCACAACTAGAAACTCCGCAACTAGAAACTCCACAACTAGAAACTCCACAACTAGAAACTCCACAACTTGAAACCTCACAGCCTTAAGTTCCGCAACTAGAAAATCCACAACTAGAGATTCCGCAACTAGAAACTGCACAACTAGAAACTCCACAATTCGAAACTCCACAACTCGAAACTCCAGAACAGGAAACTTCACAACTAGACACTCAAAAACTAAAAACTCTACAACTAGAAACTCCTAAACTAGAAACTCCACAACTAGAGACTTCAAACTAGAAACTCGAAAACTAGAAACTGCACAACTAAAACTCAACAACTAGAAACTCCACAGCTTGAGACTCCGCAACTTGAAACTCCACAACTGGAAACACCGCAACTAGAAACTCCACAACTGGAAACTTCACTACTAGAGACTCCACAACTAGAAACTCCACAACTAGAGACTCCACAACTAAAAACTCCACAACTAGAAACTCCACAACTACAAACTCCACCAATAGAGACTCGGCAACTAGAAAGTTCATATCTAGAAACTTTACAACTAAAAACTCCACAACTAAAAACTCCACAACTAGAAACTCCACAACTAGAAACTCTACAACTAGAGACTCCGCAACTAGAAACTCCACAGCCAGAGACTCTGCAACTAGAAAGTCTGCAGCTAGAAACTCCACAAATAGAAACTCCACAACTACAAACTCCACCAATAGAGACTCGGCAACTAGAAATTCCATATCTAGAAACTCCACAACTAAAAACTGCACAACTAAAAACTCCACAACTACAAACTCGACAACTAGAAACTCCACAACAGGAGACTCCACAACTAGAAACTCCACACCTAGAAACTCCACAACTAGAAACTCCACAACTTGAAACCTCACAACCTTAAGTTCCGCAACTAGAAAATCCACAGCTAGAGATTCCGCAACTAGAAACACCACAACTCAAACTTCCACAACAAGAAACTCCACAACTCGAAACTCCACAACTGGAAACTCCACAACTAGACACTCCACAACTAAAAACTCTACAACTAGAAAGTTCTAAACTAGAGACTCCACAACTAGAGACTTCAAACTCGAAACTCAACAACTAGAAAGTCCACAACTTGAAACTCCACAACTAGAAACTCCACAACTAGAAACTCCGCAACTAGAGACTCCACAACTAGAAACTCTACAACTAGAAATTCCACATCTAGAGACCTTGCAACTAGAAACTCCGCAGCTAGAAACACCACAACTAGAAACTCCGCAACTAGAAACTCCACAACTAGAAACTCCACAACTAGAAACTCCACAACTTGAAACCTCACAGCCTTAAGTTCCGCAACTAGAAACTCCACAACTAAAGACTCTGCAACTAGAAACTCCACAACTCGAAACTCCACTACTGGAAACTCCACAACTAGATACTCCACAACAAAAAACTCTTCAACCAGAAACTCCTAAACTAGAGACTCCACAACTAGAGAATCTACAACTAGAGACTTGAAACTAGAAACTCAACAACTGGAAACTCCACAACTAAAAACTCAACAACTAGAAACTCCACAGCTTGAGACTCCGACACTTGAAACTCCACAACTAGAGACTCCGCAACTAGAAACTCCACAACTAGGGACTCCACAACTAGAAACTCCACAACTAGAAACTCCACAACTCGAAACTCCACTACTAGATACTCCACAACTGGAAACTCGACAACTAGAAACTCCACATCTAGAGACTCCACAACTTGAAACTCCACTTAGAGACACTGCAACTAGAAACTCAACAACTAGAGACTCCACAACTCAACAACTAGAAACTCCACAACTGGAAAATCCACAACTAGATACTCCACAACTAGAAAATCTACAACTAGAAACTCCGCAACTAGAGACTCCACAAGTAGAAACTCCACAACTAGAAACTCCACAACTACAAACTCCACAAATACAGACTCGGCAACTGGAAATTCCATATCTAGAAACTCCACAGCTAGAAACTGAAAACTACAGACTTCACAACTAGAAACTCAACAACTAAAAACTCCACAACTAAAAACTCCACAACTGGAAACTCCACAACTAGATACTCCACAACTAAAAGCTCCACAACTAGAAACTCCACAACTAGACACTCCACAACTCGAAACTCCACAACTAGAATCTCCACAACTAAAAACTTCACAACCAGAGACTCCGCAACTTCACAACTAGAAACTCCACAACTGGAAACTGCACATATATATACTCTGCAACTAGAAACTCCACAACTAGAGACTCCACAACTTCAAACTCCACAACTTTAAACTCCACAACTTGAGACTCCACAACTAGAAACTCCACAACTTGAAACTCCACAGCTTGAGACTCCGCAACTAGAAACTCCCCAACTAGGGACTCCACAACTGGAAACTCCACTACTAGATACTCCACAACTGGAAACTCGGCAACTAGAAACTCCACAACTAGACACTCCACAACTTGAAACTCCAAAACTAGAGACTCTGCAACTAGAAACTCCACAACTCGAAACTCCACAACTGGAAACTCCACAACTAGAAACTCCACAACTAGAAACTCCACACCTAGAAACACCACAACTAGAAACTCCACAACTTGAAACCTCACAACCTTAAGTTCCGCAACTAGAAAATCCACAGCTAGAGATTCCGCAACTAGAAACTCCACAACTCAAACTTCCACAACAAGAAACTCTACAACTCGAAACTCCACAACTGGAAACTCCACAACTAGACACTCCACAACTAAAAACTCTACAACTAGAAAGTTCTAAACTAGAGACTCCACAACTAGAGACTACAACTAGAGACTTCAAACTCGAAACTCAACAACTAGAAAGTCCACAACTTGAAACTCCACAACTAGAAACTCTACAACTAGAGACTCTTCAACTACAGAATTCGCAACTAGAAACTCTAAAACTAGAAACTCCACAACTAGAAACTCCACAACTCGAAACTCCACAACTCAAAACTCCACAACTTGAAACTCCACAACTAGACACTCCACAACTAAAAACTCTACAGCTAGAAACTCCTAAACTAGAGACTCCATAACTAGAGACTCCACAACTAGAGACTTCAAAACTAGAAACTCAACAACTAGAAGCTCCACAACAAAAAACTCTACAACTAGAAATTCCAAACTTGAGACTCCGCCACTTTAAACTCCACAACCCTAGACTCCACAACTAAAAACTCCACGACTAGAAACTCCAGAACTAGAAACTCCATAACTAGAACCTCGAAAACCAGAGACTCCGCAACTACAATCTCTGCAACTAGAAACTCCACAACCTGAAACTCCACAACTAGAAACTCCTACACTAGCAACTCCACAACTAGAAACTCGGCAACTAGAGACTCCACAACTAGAAACTCCACAACCAGAGTCTCCACAACTTGAAACTACACAACTAAGAACTCCACAACCAGAAACTCCACAACTAGAAACTCCACAACTAGAAACTCCACAACTAGAAACTCCGCAACTAGAGACTCCACAACTAGAAACTCTACAACTAGAAATTCCACATCTAGAGACCTTGCAACTAGAAACTCCGCAGCTAGAAACACCACAACTGGAAACTCCGCCACTAGAAACTCCACAACTAGAAACTCCACAACTAGAAACTCCACAACTTGAAACCTCACAGCCTTAAGTTCCGCAACTAGAAAATCCACAACTAGAGATTCCGCAACTAGAAACTCCACAACTAGAAAATCCACAACTCGAAACTCCACAACTCAAAACTTCACAGCTTGAGACTCCGCAACTTGAAACTCCACAACTAAAAACTCTACAACTAGAAACTCCTAAACTAGAGACTCCATAACTAGAGACTCCACAACTAGAGACTTCAAAACTAGAAACTCAACAACTAGAAGCTCCACAACTAAAAACTCTACAACTAGAAATTCCAAACTTGAGACTCCGCCACTTTAAACTCCACAACCCTAGACTCCACAACTAAAAACTCCACGACTAGAAACTCCAGAACTAGAAACTCCATAACTAGAACCTCGAAAACCAGAGACTCCGCAACTACAATCTCTGCAACTAGAAACTCCACAACCTGAAACTCCACAACTAGAAACTCGGCAACTAGAGACTCCACAACTAGAAACTCCACAACTAGAGTCTCCACAACTTGAAACTCCACAACTAAAAACTCCACAACCAGAAACTCCCCAACTAGAAACTCCACAACTAGAAACTCCGCAACTAGAGACTCCACAACTAGAAACTCTACAACTAGAAATTCCACATCTAGAGACCTTGCAACTAGAAACTCCGCAGCTAGAAACACCACAACTAGAAACTCCGCCACTAGAAACTCCACAACTAGAAACTCCACAACTAGAAACTCCACAACTTGAAACCTCACAGCCTTAAGTTCCGCAACTAGAAAATCCACAACTAGAGATTCCGCAACTAGAAACTCCACAACTAGAAAATCCACAACTCGAAACTCCACAACTCAAAACTTCACAGCTTGAGACTCCGCAACTTGAAACTCCACAACTGGAAACACCGCAACTAGAAACTCCACAACTGGAAACTTCACTACTAGATACTCCACAACTAGAAACTCGACAACGAGAAACTCCACAACTAGAGACTCCACAACTTGAAACTACACAACTAGAGACTCTGCAACTCCACAACTAGAAACTCCACAACTGGAAAATCCACAACTAGAAGCTCATCAACTAGAAACTCTACAACTAGAGACTCCGCAACTAGAAACTCCACAACAAGGGACTTCGCAACTAGAAACTCCACAACTAGAAACTCCGCAACTGGAAACTCGGCAACTAGAAACTCCACAACTAGAGACTCCACAACTTGAAACTCCACAACTAGAGACTCTGCAACTAGAAACTCCACAACTAGAGACTCGGCAACTCCACAACTAGAAACTCCACAACTGGAAAATTCACAACTATTTACTCCACAACTAAAAAATCCACAACTAGAAACTCCACAACTATAGACTCCACAACTTGAAACTCCACAAGTTTAAACTCCACAACTTGAGACTCCACAACTAGAAACTCCACAACTAGAAACTCCCCAACTAGAAACTTTACAACTTGGAACTCCACAACCAGAAACTCCACAACTAGAAACTCCACAACTAGAGACTCCGCAACTAGAAACTCCACAACCAGAGACTCTGCAACTAGAAATTCCGCAACTAGAAACTCCACAAATAGAAACTCCGCAGCTAGAAACTACACAACTAGAGACTCCACAACTAGAAATTCAACAACTAGAAACTCCACAACTTGAAACTCCACAACTTGAAACCTCACAACTTTAAGTTCCGCAACTAGAAACTTTACAGCTAGAGATTCCACAACTAGAAACTCCTAAACTCAAAACTCCAACACTAGAAACTCCAAAACTCGAAACTCCACAACTAGAGACTCCGCAACTAGAAACTCCACAACCAGAGACTCTGCAACTAGAAACTCTGCAGCTAGAAACTCCACAAATAGAAACTCCGCAACTAGAAACTCCACAGCTAGAAACTCCGCAACTAGAAACTCCACAAGTAGAAACTCCACAACTAGATACTCCACAACTGGAAACTCCACAACTAGGAACTTCACAACTCCACAACTAGAAACTCCACAACTGGAAACTCCACAACTAGATACTCTGCAACTAGAAACTCCACAACTAGAGACTCCACAACTTGAAACTCCACAACTTTAAACTCCACAACTTGAGACTCCACAACCAGAAACTCCACAACTAGAAACTCCACAACTAAACACTCCACAACAGGAAACTCCAAAACAAGAGACTCCACGACTAGAGACTCCACAACTAGAGACTCCACAACTTGAAACCTCACAACTTTAGGTTCCGCAACTAGAAAATCCACAGCTAGAGATTCCGCAACTAGAAACTCCTCAACTAGAAACTCCACAACTCAAAACTACAACACTAGAAACTCCAAAACTCGAAACTCCACAACTAGAGACTCCGCAACTAGAAACTCCACAACCAGAGACTCTGCAACTAGAAACTCTGCAGCTAGAAACTGCACAAATAGAAACTCCACTACTAGATACTCCACAACTGAAAACTCGGCAACTAGAAACTCCACAACTAGAGACTCCACAGCTTGAAACTCCACAACTAGAGACTCTGCAACTAGAAACTCCACAACTAGAGACTCCGCAACTCCACAACTCGAAACTCCACAACTCAAAACTCCACAATTCGAAACTCCACAACTCGAAACTCCAGAACTTGAAACTTCACAACTAGACACTCAAAAACTAAAACTCTACAACTAGAAACTCCTAAACTAGAAACTCCACAACTAGAGACTTCAAACTAGAAACTCGAAAATTAGAAACTGCACAACTAAAACTCAACAACTAAAAACTCCACAGCTTGAGACTCCGCAACTTGAAACTCCACAACTGGAAACACCGCAACTAGAAACTCCACAACTAGAAACTTCACTACTAGATACTCCACAACTAGAAACTCGACAACTAGAAACTCCACAACTAGAGACTCCACAACTTGAAACTCCACAACTAGAGACTCCGCAACTAGAAACTCCACAACAAGGGACTTCGCAACTAGAAACTCCACAACTAGAAACTCCACATCGGGAAACTCCACTACTAGATACTCCACAACTGGAAACTCGGCAACTAGAAACTCCACAACTAGAGACTCCACAACTTGAAACTCCACAACTAGAGACTCTGCAACTAGAAACTCCACAACTAGAGACTCCGCAACTCCACAACTAGAAACTCCACAACTGGAAAATTCACAACTATTTACTCCACAGAATAGAAAGTTGGGCGAGTTGGTGTGTATTCATATTCAAAGAAAAGCGGCGCACAAAAAAGATGGAGACAAAGAAGAGAACCACACGCAGCGCTGTGTGTGGTTCTCTTCTTTGTCTCCGTCTTTTTTGTGCGCCGCTTTTCTTTGAATATGAATTTACTCCACAACTAAAAAATCCACAACTAGAAACTCCACAACTATAGACTCCACAACTTGAAACTCCACAAGTTTAAACTCCACAACTTGAGACTTCACAACTAGAAACACCACAACTAGAAACTCCCCAACTAGAAACTTTACAACTTGGAACTCCACAACCAGAAACTCCACAACTCAAAACTCCACAACTAGAGACTCCGCAACTAGAAACTCCACAACCAGAGACTCTGCAACTAGAAATTCCGCAACTAGAAACTCCACAAATAGAAACTCCGCAGCTAGAAACTACACAACTAGAGACTCCACAACTAGAAATTCCACAACTAGAAACTCCACAACTTGAAACTCCACAGCTTGAAACCTCACAACTTTAAGTTCCGCAACTAGAAAATCTACAGCTAGAGATTCCGCAACTAGAAACTCCTAAACTCAAAACTCCAACACTAGAAATTCCAAAACTCGAAACTCCGCAACTAGAGACTCCGCAACTAGAAACTCCACAACCAGAGACTCTGCAACTAGAAACTCCGCAGCTAGAAACTCCACAAATAGAAACTCCGCAACTAGAAACTCCACAGCCAGAAACTCCGCAACTAGAAACTCCTCAAGTAGAAACTCCACAACTAGATACTCCACAACTGGAAACTCCACAACTAGAAACTTCACAACTAGAGACTCCGCAACTAGAAACTCCACAACTAGATACTCCACAACTGGAAACTCCACAACTAGAAACTCCACAACTAGACTCCACAACTTGAAACTCCACAACTAGAGACTCCGCAACTAAAAACTCCACAACTAGAGACTCCGCAACTCCACAACTAGAAACTCCACAACTGGAAACTCCACAACTAGATACTCCGCAACTAGAAACTACATAACTAGAGACTCCACAACTTGAAACTCCACAACTTTAAACTCTACAACTTGAGACTCCACAACTAAAAACTCCACAACATTAAACTCCAAAATTAGAAACTACACAACCAGAAACTCCACAACTAGAAACTCCACAACTAAACACTCCACAACAGGAAACTCCACAACAAGAAACTCCACGACTAGAGACTCCACAACTAGAGACTCCACAACTTGAAACCTCACAACTTTAGGTTCCGCAACTAGAAAATCCACAGCTAGAGATTCCGCAACTAGAAACTCCACGACTCAAAACTCCAACACTAGAAACTCCAAAACTCGAAACTCCACAACTAGAGACTCCGCAACTAGAAACTCTACAACCAGAGACTGCAACTAGAAACTCCGCAGCTAGAAACTGCACAAATAGAAACTCCACTACTAGATACTCCACAACTGAAAACTCGGCAACTAGAGACTCCACAACTAGAGACTCCACAACTTGAAACTCCACAACTAGAGACTCTGCAACTAGAAACTCCACAACTAGAGACTCCGCAACTCCACAACTCGAAACTCCACAACTGGAAACTCCACAACTAGACACTCCACAACTAAAAACTCTTCAACTAGAAATTCCTAAACTAGAGACTCCTCAACTAAAAAATCTACAACTAGAGACTTCAAACTAGAAACTCAACAACTAGAAACTCCACAACTAGAGACTCCACAACTAGAAACTCCACATCTTGAGACTCCGCAACTAGAAACTCCACAACTAGGGACTCCGCAACTAGAAACTCCACAACTGGAAACTCCACAACTGGCAACTCCACTACCAGATACTCCACAACTGGAAACTCGGCAACTAGAAACTCCACAACTAGAGACTCCACAACTTGAAACTCCACAACTAAAGACTCTGCAACTAGAAACTCCACAACTCGAAACCCCACTACTGGAAACTCCACAACTAGATACTCCACAACAAAAAACTCTTCAACCAGAAACTCCTAAACTAGAGACTCCACAACTAGAGAATCTACAACTAGAGACTTGAAACTAGAAACTCAACAACTGGAAACTCCACAACTAAAAACTCAACAACTAGAAACTCCACAGCTTGAGACTCCGACACTTGAAACTCCACAACTAGAGACTCCGCAACTAGAAACTCCACAACTAGGGACTCCACAACTAGAAACTCCACAACTAGAAACTCCACAACTCGAAACTCCACTACTAGATACTCCACAACTGGAAACTCGACAACTAGAAACTCCACATCTAGAGACTCCACAACTTGAAACTCCACTTAGAGACACTGCAACTAGAAACTCAACAACTAGAGACTCCGCAACTCAAACACTAGAAACTCCACAACTGGAAAATCCACAACTAGATACTCCACAACTAGAAAATCTATAACTAGAAACTCCGCAACTAGAGACTCCACAAGTAGAAACTCCACAACTAGAAACTCCACAACTACAAACTCCACAAATACAGACTCGGCAACTAGAAATTCCATATCTAGAAACTCCACAGCTAGAAACTGAAAACTAGAGACTTCACATCTAGAAACTCAACAACTAAAAACTCCACAACTAAAAACTCCACAACTGGAAACTCCACAACTTGAGACTCCGCAACTTGAAACTTCACAACTAGAAACTCCGCTATTAAAAACTCCGCAACTAGAAACTCCACAACTTAAAACTCCACAACTAGATACTCCACAACTGGAAACTCCACAACTAGATACTTCACAACTGGAAACTCCACAACTAGATACTCCACAACGAAAAACTCCACAACTAGAAACTCCACAACTAGACACTCCACAACTCGAAACTCCACAACTAGAATCTCCACAACTAAAAACTTCACAACCAGAGACTCCGCAACTTCACAACTAGAAACTCCACAACTGGAAACTGCACATATATATACTCTGCAACTAGAAACTCCACAACTAGAGACTCCACAACTTGAAACTCCACAACTTTAAACTCCACAACTTGAGACTCCACAACTAGAAACTCCACAACTTGAAACTCCACAGCTTGAGACTCCGCAACTAGAAACTCCCCAACTAGGGACTCCACAACTGGAAACTCCACTACTAGATACTCCACAACTGGAAACTCGGCAACTAGAAACTCCACAACTAGACACTCCACAACTTGAAACTCCAAAACTAGAGACTCTGCAACTAGAAACTCCACAACTCGAAACTCCACAACTGGAAACTCCACAACTAGAAACTCCACAACAGGAGACTCCACAACTAGAAACTCCACACCTAGAAACACCACAACTAGAAACTCCACAACTTGAAACCTCACAACCTTAAGTTCCGCAACTAGAAAATCCACAGCTAGAGATTCCGCAACTAGAAACTCCACAACTCAAACTTCCACAACAAGAAACTCCACAACTCGAAACTCCACAACTGGAAACTCCACAACTAGACACTCCACAACTAAAAACTCTACAACTAGAAAGTTCTAAACTAGAGACTCCACAACTAGAGACTACAACTAGAGACTTCAAACTTGAAACTCAACAACTAGAAAGTCCACAACTTGAAACTCCACAACTAGAAACTCTACAACTAGAGACTCTTCAACTAGAGAATTCGCAACTAGAAACTCCAAAACTAGAAACTCCACAACTCGAAACTCCACAACTAGAAACTCCACAACTTAGAACTCCACAACTTGAAACTCCACAACTAGACACTCCACAACTAAAAACTCTACAACTAGAAACTCCTAAACTAGAGACTCCATAACTAGAGACTCCACAACTAGAGACTTCAAAACTAGAAACTCAACAACTAGAAGCTCCACAACTAAAAACTCTACAACTAGAAATTCCAAACTTGAGACTCCGCCACTTTAAACTCCACAACCCTAGACTCCACAACTAAAAACTCCACGACTAGAAACTCCAGAACTAGAAACTCCATAACTAGAACCTCGAAAACCAGAGACTCCGCAACTACAATCTCTGCAACTAGAAACTCCACAACCTGAAACTCCACAACTAGAAACTCCAACACTAGCAACTCCACAACTAGAAACTCGGCAACTAGAGACTCCACAACTAGAAACTCCACAACTAGAGTCTCCACAACTTGAAACTCCACAACTAAAAACTCCACAACCCGAAACTCCACAACTAGAAACTCCACAACTAGAAACTCCGCAACTAGAGACTCCACAACTAGAAACTCTACAACTAGAAATTCCACATCTAGAGACCTTGCAACTAGAAACTCCGCAGCTAGAAACACCACAACTAGAAACTCCGCCACTAGAAACTCCACAACTAGAAACTCCACAACTAGAAACTCCACAACTTGAAACCTCACAGCCTTAAGTTCCGCAACTAGAAAATCCACAACTAGAGATTCCGCAACTAGAAACTCCACAACTAGAAACTCCACAACTCGAAACTCCACAACTCAAAACTCCACAACTCGAAACTCCAGAACTTGAAACTTCACAACTAGACACTCAAAAACTAAAAACTCTACAACTAGAAACTCCTAAACTAGAAACTCCACAACTAGAGACTTCAAACTAGAAACTCGAAAACCAGAAACTGCACAACTAAAACTGAACAACTAAAAACTCCACAGCTTGAGACTCCGCAACTTGAAACTCCACAACTGGAAACACCGCAACTAGAAACTCCACAACTGGAAACTTCACTACTAGATACTCCACAACTAGAAACTTGACAACTAGAAACTCCACAACTAGAGACTCCACAACTTGAAACTACACTAGAGACTCTGCAACTCCACAACTAGAAACTCCACAACTGGAAAATCCACAACTAGAAGCTCATCAACTAGAAACTCTACAACTAGAGACTCCGCAACTAGAAACTCCACAACAAGGGACTTCGCAACTAGAAACTCCACAACTAGAAACTCCACAACTGGAAACTCGGCAACTAGAAACTCCACAACTAGAGACTCCACAACTTGAAACTCCACAACTAGAGACTCTGCAACTAGAAACTCCACAACTAGAGACTCCGCAACTCCACAACTAGAAACTCCACAACTGGAAAATTCACAACTATTTACTCCACAACTAAAAAATCCACAACTAGAAACTCCACAACTATAGACTCCACAACTTGAAACTCCACAAGTTTAAACTCCACAACTTGAGACTCCACAACTAGAAACTCCACAACTAGAAACTCCCCAACTAGAAACTTTACAACTTGGAACTCCACAACCAGAAACTCCACAACTAGAAACTCCACAACTAGAGACTCCGCAACTAGAAACTCCACAACCAGAGACTCTGCAACTAGAAATTCCGCAACTAGAAACTCCACAAATACAAACTCCGCAGCTAGAAACTACACAACTAGAGACTCCACAACTAGAAATTCCACAACTAGAAACTCTACAACTTGAAACTCCACAACTTGAAACCTCACAACTTTAAGTTCCGCAACTAGAAAATCTACAGCTAGAGATTCCGCAACTAGAAGCTCCTAAACTCAAAACTCCAACACTAGAAACTCCAAAACTTGAAACTCCACAACTAGAGACTCCGCAACTAGAAACTCCACAGCTAGAAACTCCGCAACTAGAAACTCCACAAGTAGAAACTCCACAACTAGATACTCCACAACTGGAAACTCCACAACTAGAAACTTCACAACTAGAGACTCCGCAACTAGAAACTCCACAACTGGAAACTCCACAACTAGATACTCCACAACTGGAAACTCCACAACTAGAAACTCCACAACTAGACTCAACAACTTGAAACTCCACAACTAGAGACTCCGCAACTAGAAACTCCACAACTAGAGACTCCGCAACTCCACAACTAGAAACTCCACAACTGGAAACTCCACAACTAGATCCTCTGCAACTAGAAACTCCACAACTAGAGACTCCACAACTTGAAACTCCACAACTTTAAACTCCACAACTTGAGACTCCACAACTAAAAACTCCACAACTTGAAACTCCAAAATTAGAAACTCCACAACTAAACACTCCACAACAGGAAACTCCAAAACAAGAGACTCCACGACTAGAGACTCCACAACTAGAGACTCCACAACTTGAAACCTCACAACTTTAGGTTCCGCAACTAGAAAATCCACAGCTAGAGATTCCGCAACTAGAAACTCCTCAACTAGAAACTCCACAACTCAAAACTCCAACACTAGAAACTCCAAAACTCGAAACTCCACATCTAGAGACTCCGCAACTAGAAACTCCACAACCAGAGACTCTGCAACTAGAAACTCCGCAGCTAGAAACTGCACAAATAGAAACTCCACTACTAGATACTCCACAACTGAAAACTCGGCAACTAGAAACTCCACAACTAGAGACTCCACAACTTGAAACTCCACAACTAGAGACTCTGCAACTAGAAACTCCACAACTAGAGACTCCGCAACTCCACAACTCGAAACTCCACAACTGGAAACTCCACAACTAGACACTCAACAACTAAAAACTCTTCAACTAGAAATTCCTAAACTAGAGACTCCACAACTAAAAAATCTACAACTAGAGACTTCAAACTAGAAACTCAACAACTAGAAACTCCACAACTAAAAACTCCACAACTAGAAACTCCACATCTTGAGACTCCGCAACTAGAAACTCCACAACTAGGGACTCCGCAACTAGAAACTCCAAGACTGGAAACTCCACAACTGGCAACTCCACTACTAGATACTCCACAACTGGAAACTCGGCAACTAGAAACTCCACAACTAGAGACTCCACAACTAGAGACTCCACAACTTGAAACTCCACAACTAGAGACTCTGCAACTAGAAACTCCACAACTAGAGACTCCGCAACTCCACAACTCGAAACTCCACAACTGGATACTCCACAACTAGACACCCCACAACTAAAAACTCTTCAACTAGAAATTCCTAAACTAGAGACTCCACAACTAGAGAATCTACAAATAGAGACTTCAAACTAGAAACTCAAGCACTAGAAACTCCACAACTAAAAACTCAAAACTAGAAACTCCACAGCTTGAGACTCCGCAACTAGAAACTCCACAACTAGGGACTCCGCAACTAGAAACTCCAACTAGAAACTCCACAACTGGAAACTCCACTACTAGATACTCCACAACTGGAAACTCGGCAACTAGAAACTCCACAGCTAGAGACTCCACAACTTGAAACTCCACAACTAAAGACTCTGCAACTAGAATCTCCACAACTCGAAACTCCAGTACTGGAAACTCCACAACTAGACACTCCACAACAAAAAACTCTTCAATCAGAAACTCCTAAACTAGAGACTCCACAACTAGAAAATCTACAACTAGAGACTTGAAACTAGAAACTCAACAACTGGAAACTCCACAACTAAAAACTCAACAACTAGAAACTCCACAGCTTGAGACTCCGACACTTGAAACTCCACAACTAGAGACTCCGCAACTAGAAACTCCACAACTAGGGACTCCACAACTAGAAACTCCACAACTAGAAACTCCACAACTCGAAACTCCACTACTAGATACTCCACAACTGATAATTCGACAACTAGAAACTCCACATCTAGAGACTCCACAACTTGAAACTCCACTTAGAGACACTGCAACTAGAAACTCAACAACTAGAGACTCCGCAACTCAACAACTAGAAACTCCACAACTGGAAAATCCACAACTAGATACTCCACAACTAGAAAATCTACAACTGGAAACTCCGCAACTAGAGACTCCACAACTAGAAACTCCACAACTAGAAACTCCACAACTACAAACTCCACAAATACAGACTCGGCAACTAGAAATTCCATATCTAGAAACTCCACAGCTAGAAACTGAAAAACTAGAGACTTCACAACTAGAAACTCAACAACTAAAAACTCCACAACTAAAAACTCCACAACTGGAAACTCCACAACTTGAGACTCCGCAACTTGAAACTTCACAACTAGAAACTCCGCCATTAAAAACTCCGCAACTAGAAACTCCGCAACTAGAATCTCCACAACTTAAAACTCCACAACTAGATACTCCACAACTGGAAACTCCACAACTAGATACTTCACAACTGGAAACTCCACAACTAGATACTCCACAACTAAAAACTCCACAACTAGAAACTCCACAACTAGACACTCACAACTCGAAACTCCACAACTAGAGACTCTGCAACTAGAAACTCCACAACTCGAAACTCCACAACTGGAAACTCCACAACTAGAAACTCCACAACAGGAGACTCCACAACTAGAAACTCCACAACTAGAAACTCCACAACTTGAAACCTCACAACCTTAAGTTCCGCAACTAGAAAATCCACAGCTAGAGATTCCGCAACTAGAAACTCCACAACTCAAACTTCCACAACAAGAAACTCCACAACTCGAAACTCCACAACTCGAAACTCCACAACTGGAAACTCCACAACTAGACACTCCACAACTAAAAACTCTACAACTAGAAAGTTCTAAACTAGAGACTCCACAACTAGAGACTACAACTAGAGACTTCAAACTCGAAACTCAACAACTAGAAAGTCCACAACTTGAAACTCCACAACTAGAAACTCTACAACTAGAGACTCTTCAACTAGAGAATTCGCAACTAGAAACTCCAAAACTAGAAACTCCACAACTACAAACTCCACAACTCGAAACTCCACAACTCAAAACTCCACAACTTGAAACTCCACAACTAGACACTCCACAACTAAAAACTCTACAACTAGAAACTCCTAAACTAGAGACTCCATAACTAGAGACTCCACAACTAGAGACTTCAAAACTAGAAACTCAACAACTAGAAGCTCCACAACAAAAAACTCTACAACTAGAAATTCCAAACTTGAGACTCCGCCACTTTAAACTCCACAACCCTAGACTCCACAACTAAAAACTCCACGACTAGAAACTCCAGAACTAGAAACTCCATAACTAGAACCTCGAAAACCAGAGACTCCGCAACTACAATCTCTGCAACTAGAAACTCCACAACCTGAAACTCCACAACTAGAAACTCCAACACTAGCAACTCCACAACTAGAAACTCGGCAACTAGAGACTCCACAACTAGAAACTCCACAACTAGAGTCTCCACAACTTGAAACTCCACAACTAAAAACTCCACAACCAGAAACTCCACAACTAGAAACTCCACAACTAGAAACTCCGCAACTAGAGACTCCACAACTAGAAACTCTACAACTAGAAATTCCACATCTAGAGACCTTGCAACTAGAAACTCCGCAGCTAGAAACACCACAACTAGAAACTCCGCAACTAGAAACTCCACAACTAGAGACTCCACAACTAGAAACTCCACAACTTGAAACCTCACAGCCTTAAGTTCCGCAACTAGAAAATCCACAACTAGAGATTCCGCAACTAGAAACTCCACAACTAGAAACTCCACAACTCGAAACTCCACAACTCAAAACTCCACAATTCGAAACTCCACAACTCGAAACTCCAGAACTTGAAACTTCACAACTAGACACTCAAAAACTAAAAACTCTACAACTAGAAACTCCTAAACTAGAAACTCCACAACTAGAGACTTCAAACTAGAAACTCGAAAACTAGAAACTGCACAACTAAAACTCAACAACTAAAAACTCCACAGCTTGAGACTCCGCAACTTGAAACTCCACAACTGGAAACACCGCAACTAGAAACTCCACAACTGGAAACTTCACTACTAGATACTCCACAACTAGAAACTCGACAACTACAAACTCCACAACTAGAGACTCCACAACTTGAAACTACACAACTAGAGACTCCGCAACTAAAAACTCCACAACTAGAGACTCCGCAACTCCACAACTAGAAACTCCACAACTGGAAACTTTACAACTAGATACTCCGCAACTAGAAACTACATAACTAGAGACTCCACAACTTGAAACTCCACAACTTTAAACTCTACAACTTGAGACTCCACAACTAAAAACTCCACAAAATTAAACTCCAAAATTAGAAACTCCACAACCAGAAACTCCACAACTAGAAACTCCACAACTAAACACTCCACAACAGGAAACTCCACAACAAGAAACTCCACGACTAGAGACTCCACAACTAGAGACTCCACAACTTGAAACCTCACAACTTTAGGTTCCGCAACTAGAAAATCCACAGCTAGAGATTCCGCAACTAGAAACTCCACAACTAGAAACTCCACAACTCAAAACTCCAACACTAGAAACTCCAAAACTCGAAACTCCACAACTAGAGACTCCGCAACTAGAAACTCTACAACCAGAGACTGCAACTAGAAACTCCGCAGCTAGAAACTGCACAAATAGAAACTCCACTACTAGATACTCCACAACTGAAAACTCGGCAACTAGAGACTCCACAACTAGAGACTCCACAACTTGAAACTCCACAACTAGAGACTCTGCAACTAGAAACTCCACAACTAGAGACTCCGCAACTCCACAACTCGAAACTCCACAACTGGAAACTCCACAACTAGACACTGCACAACTAAAAACTCTTCAACTAGAAATTCCTAAACTAGAGACTCCTCAACTAAAAAATCTACAACTAGAGACTTCAAACTAGAAACTCAATAACTAGAAACTCCACAACTAGAGACTCCACAACTAGAAACTCTACATCTTGAGACTCCGCCACTAGAAACTCCACAACTAGGGACTTCAAAACTAGAAACTCAACAACTAGAAGCTCCACAACTAAAAACTCTACAACTAGAAATTCCGAACTTGAGACTCCGCCACTTTAAACTCCACAACCCTAGACTCCACAACTAAAAACTCCACGACTAGAAACTCCAGAACTAGAAACTCCATAACTAGAACCTCGAAAACCAGAGACTCCGCAACTACAATCTCTGCAACTAGAAACTCCACAACCTGAAACTCCACAACTAGAAACTCCAACACTAGCAACTCCACAACTAGAAACTCGGCAACTAGAGACTCCACAACTAGAAACTCCACAACTAGAGTCTCCACAACTTGAAACTCCACAACTAAAAACTCCACAACCAGAAACTCCACAACTAGAAACTCCACAACTAGAAACTCCGCAACTAGAGACTCCACAACTAGAAACTCTACAACTAGAAATTCCACATCTAGAGACCTTGCAACTAGAAACTCCGCAGCTAGAAACACCACAACTAGAAACTCCGCCACTAGAAACTCCACAACTAGAAACTCCACAACTTGAAACCTCACAGCCTTAAGTTCCGCAACTAGAAAATCCACAACTAGAGATTCCGCAACTAGAAACTCCACAACTAGAAACTCCACAACTCGAAACTCCACAACTCAAAACTCCACAACTCGAAACTCCAGAACTTGAAACTTCACAACTAGACACTCAAAAACTAAAAACTCTACAACTAGAAACTCCTAAACTAGAAACTCCACAACTAGAGACTTCAAACTAGAAACTCGAAAACTAGAAACTGCACAACTAAAACTCAACAACTAAAAACTCCACAGCTTGAGACTCCGCAACTTGAAACTCCACAACTGGAAACACCGCAACTAGAAACTCCACAACTGGAAACTTCACTACTAGATACTCCACAACTAGAAACTCGACAACTAGAAACTCCACAACTAGAGACTCCACAATTTGAAACTACACA
The DNA here is from genome assembly GCF_043290135.1 of Rhipicephalus microplus. Lineage (NCBI taxonomy): Eukaryota > Metazoa > Arthropoda > Arachnida > Ixodida > Ixodidae > Rhipicephalus > Rhipicephalus microplus. The sequence continues at coordinate 39,830,914 of NW_027464586.1, forward strand.
ATTAGAGACTCTGCAACTCCACAACTAGAAACTCCACAACTGGAAAATCCACAACAAGAAGCTCATCAACTAGAAACTCTATAACTAGAGACTCCGCAACTAGAAACTCCACAACAAGGGACTTCGCAACTAGAAACTCCACAACTAGAAACTCCACAACTGGAAACTCCACTACTAGATACTCCACGCCTGGAAACTCGGCAACTAGAAACTCCACAACTAGAGACTCCACAACTTGAAACTCCACAACTAGAGACTCTGCAACTAGAAACTCCACAACTAGAGACTCCGCAACTCCACAACTAGAAACTCCACAACTGGAAAATTCACAACTATTTACTCCACAACTAAAAAATCCACAACTAGAAACTCCACAACTATAGACTCCACAACTTGAAACTCCACAAGTTTAAACTCCACAACTTGAGACTCCACAACTAGAAACTCCACAACTAGAAACTCCCCAACTAGAAACTTTACAACTTGGAACTCCACAACCAGAAACTCCACAACTAGAAACTCCACAACTAGAGACTCCGCAACTAGAAATTCCACAACCAGAGACTCTGCAACTAGAAATTCCGCAACTAGAAACTCCACAAATAGAAACTCCGCAGCTAGAGATTCCGCAACTAGAAACTCCTAAACTCAAAACTTCAACACTAGAAACTCCAAAACTCGAAACTCCACAACTAGAGACTCCGCAACTAGAAACTCCACAACCAGAGACTCTGCAACTAGAAACTCCGCAGCTAGAAACTCCACAAATAGAAACTCCGCAACTAGAAACTCCACAGCTAGAAACTCCGCAGCTAGAAACTCCACAAGTAGAAACTCCACAACTAGATACTCCACAACTGGAAACTCCACAACTAGAAACTTCACAACTAGAGACTCCGCAACTAGAAACTCCACAACTAGATACTCCACAACTGGAAACTCCACAACTAGAAACTCCACAACTAGACTCAACAACTTGAAACTCCAAAACAAGAGACTCCACGACTAGAGACTCCACAACTAGAGACTCCACAACTTGAAACCTCACAACTTTAGGTTCCGCAACTAGAAAATCCACAGCTAGAGATTCCGCAACTAGAAACTCCTCAACTAGAAACTCCACAACTCAAAACTCCAACACTAGAAACTCCAAAACTCGAAACTCCACAACTAGAGACTCCGCAACTAGAAACTCCACAACCAGAGACTCTGCAACTAGAAACTCCGCAGCTAGAAACTGCACAAATAGAAACTCCACTACTAGATACTCCACAACTGAAAACTCGGCAACTAGAAACTCCACAACTAGAGACTCCACAACTTGAAACTCCACAACTAGAGACTCTGCAACTAGAAACTCCACAACTAGAGACTCCGCAACTCCACAACTCGAAACTCCACAACTGGAAACTCCACAACTAGACACTCCACAACTAAAAACTCTTCAACTAGAAATTCCTAAACTAGAGACTCCACAACTAAAAAATCTACAACTAGAGACTTCAAACTAGAAACTCAACAACTAGAAACTCCACAACTAAAAACTCCACAACTAGAAACTCCACATCTTGAGACTCCGCAACTAGAAACTCCACAACTAGGGACTCCGCAACTAGAAACTCCAAGACTGAAACTCCACAACTGGCAACTCCACTACTAGATACTCCACAACTGGAAACTCGGCAACTAGAAACTCCACAACTAGAGACTCTGCAACTAGAAACTCCACAACTAGAGACTCCGCAACTCCACAACTCGAAACTCCACAACTGGAAACTCCACAACTAGACACTCCACAACTAAAAACTCTTCAACTAGAAATTCCTAAACTAGAGACTCCACAACTAGAGAATCTACAAATAGAGACTTCAAACTAGAAACTCAAGCACTAGAAACTCCACAACTAAAAACTCAACAACTAGAAACTCCACAGCTTGAGACTCCGCAACTAGAAACTCCACAACTAGGGACTCCGCAACTAGAAACTCCAACTAGAAACTCCACAACTGGAAACTCCACTACTAGATACTCCACAACTGGAAACTCGGCAACTAGAAACTCCACAACTAGAGACTCCACAACTTGAAACTCCACAACTAAAGACTCTGCAACTAGAAACTCCACAACTCGAAACTCCACTACTGGAAACTCCACAACTAGACACTCCACAACAAAAAACTCTTCAATCAGAAACTCCTAAACTAGAGACTCCACAACTAGAGAATCTACAACTAGAGACTTGAAACTAGAAACTCAACAACTGGAAACTTCACAACTAAAAACTCAACAACTAGAAACTCCACAGCTTGAGACTCCGACACTTGAAACTCCACAACTAGAGACTCCGCAAATAGAAACTCCACAACTAGGGACTCCACAACTAGAAACTCCACAACTAGAAACTCCACAACTCGAAACTCCACTACTAGATACTCCACAACTGGAAATTCGACAACTAGAAACTCCACATCTAGAGACTCCACAACTGGAAACTCCTCTTAGAGACACTGCAACTAGAAACTCAACAACTAGAGACTCCGCAACTCAACAACTAGAAACTCCACAACTGTAAAATCCACAACTAGATACTCCACAACTAGAAAATCTACAACTGGAAACTCCGCAACTAGAGACTCCACAACTTGAAACTTCACAACTAGAAACTCCGCCATTAAAAACTCCGCAACTAGAAACTCCGCAACTAGAATCTCCACAACTTAAAACTCCACAACTAGATACTCCACAACTGGAAACTCCACAACTAGATACTTCACAACTGGAAACTCCACAACTAGATACTCCACAACTAAAAACTCCACAACTAGAAACTCCACAACTAGACACTCCACAACTCGAAACTCCACAACTAGAATCTCCACAACTAAAAACTTCACAACCAGAGACTCCGCAACTTCACAACTAGAAACTCCACAACTGGAAACTGCACATATATATACTCTGCAACTAGAAACTCCACAACTAGAGACTCCACAACTTGAAACTCCACAACTTTAAACTCCACAACTTGAGACTCCACAACTAGAAACTCCACAACTCTAAACTCCACAACTTGAGACTCCACAACTAGAAACTCCACAACTTGAAACTCCACAGCTTGAGACTCCGCAACTAGAAACTCCCCAACTAGGGACTCCACAACTGGAAACTCCACTACTAGATACTCCACAACTGGAAACTCGGCAACTAGAAACTCCACAACTAGACACTCCACAACTTGAAACTCCAAAACTTGAGACTCTGCAACTAGAAACTCCACAACTCGAAACTCCACAACTGGAAACTCCACAACTAGAAACTCCACAACAGGAGACTCCACAACTAGAAACTCCACACCTAGAAACACCACAACTAGAAACTCCACAACTTGAAACCTCACAACCTTAAGTTCCGCAACTAGAAAATCCACAGCTAGAGATTCCGCAACTAGAAACTCCACAACTCAAACTTCCACAACAAGAAACTCCACAACTCGAAACTCCACAACTGGAAACTCCACAACTAGACACTCCACAACTAAAAACTCTACAACTAGAAAGTTCTAAACTAGAGACTTCAAACTCGAAACTCAACAACTAGAAAGTCCACAACTTGAAACTCCACAACTAGAAACTCTACAACTAGAGACTCTTCAACTAGAGAATTCGCAACTAGAAACTCCAAAACTAGAAACTCCACAACTAGAAACTCCACAACTCGAAACTCCACAACTCAAAACTCCACAACTTGAAACTCCACAACTAGACACTCCACAACTAAAAACTCTACAACTAGAAACTCCTAAACTAGAGACTCCATAACTAGAGACTCCATAACTAGAGACTCCACAACTAGAGACTTCAAAACTAGAAACTCAACAACTAGAAGCTCCACAACTAAAAACTCTACAACTAGAAATTCCAAACTTGAGACTCCGCCACTTTAAACTCCACAACCCTAGACTCCACAACTAAAAACTCCACGACTAGAAACTCCAGAACTAGAAACTCCATAACTAGAACCTCGAAAACCAGAGACTCCGCAACTACAATCTCTGCAACTAGAAACTCCACAACCTGAAACTCCACAACTAGAAACTCCAACACTAGCAACTCCACAACTAGAAACTCGGCAACTAGAGACTCCACAACTAGAAACTCCACAACTAGAGTCTCCACAACTTGAAACTCCACAACTAAAAAGTCCACAACCAGAAACTCCGCAGCTAGAAACACCACAACTAGAAACTCCGCCACTAGAAACTCCACAACTAGAAACTCCACAACTAGAAACTCCACAACTTGAAACCTCACAGCCTTAAGTTCCGCAACTAGAAAATCCACAACTAGAGATTCCGCAACTAGAAACTCCACAACTAGAAACTCCACAACTCGAAACTCCACAACTCAAAACTCCACAACTCGAAACTCCAGAACTTGAAACTTCACAACTAGACACTCAAAAACTAAAAACTCTACAACTAGAAACTCCTAAACTAGAAACTCCACAACTAGAGACTTCAAACTAGAAACTCGAAAACCAGAAACTGCACAACTAAAACTGAACAACTAAAAACTCCACAGCTTGAGACTCCGCAACTTGAAACTCCACAACTGGTAACACCGCAACTAGAAACTCCACAACTGGAAACTTCACTACTAGATACTCCACAACTAGAAACTCGACAACTAGAAACTCCACAACTAGAGACTCCACAACTTGAAACTACACAACTAGAGACTCTGCAACTCCACAACTAGAAACTCCACAACTGGAAAATCCACAACTAGAAGCTCATCAACTAGAAACTCTACAACTAGAGACTCCGCAACTAGAAACTCCACAACAAGGGACTTCGCAACTAGAAACTCCACAACTAGAAACTCCACAACTGGAAACTCGGCAACTAGAAACTCCACAACTATAGACTCCACAACTTGAAACTCCACAAGTTTAAACTCCACAACTTGAGACTCCACAACTAGAAACTCCACAACTAGAAACTCCCCAACTAGAAACTTTACAACTTGGAACTCCACAACCAGAAACTCCACAACTAGAAACTCCACAACTAGAGACTCCGCAACTAGAAACTCCACAACCAGAGACTCTGCAACTAGAAATTCCGCAACTAGAAACTCCACAAATAGAAACTCCGCAACTAGAAACTACACAACTAGAGACTCCACAACTAGAAATTCCACAACTAGAAACTCCACAACCTGAAACTCCACAACTTGAAACCTCACAATTTTAAGTTCCGCAACTAGAAAATCTACAGCTAGAGATTCCGCAACTAGAAACTCCTAAACTCAAAACTCCAACACTAGAAACTCCACAACTCGAAACTCCACAACTGGAAACTCCACAACTAGACACTCCACAACTAAAAACTCTACAACTAGAAAGTTCTAAACTAGAGACTCCACAACTAGAGACTACAACTAGAGACTTCAAACTCGAAACTCAACAACTAGAAAGTCCACAACTTGAAACTCCACAACTAGAAACTCTACAACTAGAGACTCTTCAACTAGAGAATTCGCAACTAGAAACTCCAAAACTAGAAACTCCACAACTCGAAACTCCACAACTCAAAACTCCACAACTTGAAACTCCACAACTAGACACTCCACAACTAAAAACTCTACAACTAGAAACTCCTAAACTAGAGACTCCATAACTAGAGACTCCACAACTAGAGACTTCAAAACTAGAAACTCAACAACTAGAAGCTCCACAACTAAAAACTCTACAACTAGAAATTCCAAACTTGAGACTCCGCCACTTTAAACTCCACAACCCTAGACTCCACAACTAAAAACTCCACGACTAGAAACTCCAGAACTAGAAACTCCATAACTAGAACCTCGAAAACCAGAGACTCCGCAACTACAATCTCTGCAACTAGAAACTCCACAACCTGAAACTCCACAACTAGAAACTCCAACACTAGCAACTCCACAACTAGAAACTCGGCAACTAGAGACTCCACAACTAGAAACTCCACAACTAGAGTCTCCTCAACTTGAAACTCCACAACTAAAAACTCCACAACCAGAAACTCCACAACTAGAAACTCCACAACTAGAAACTCCGCAACTAGAGACTCCACAACTAGAAACTCTACAACTAGAAATTCCACATCTAGAGACCTTGCAACTAGAAACTCCGCAGCTAGAAACACCACAACTAGAAACTCCGCCACTAGAAACTCCACAACTAGAAACTCCACAACTAGAAACTCCACAACTTGAAACCTCACAGCCTTAAGTTCCGCAACTAGAAAATCCACAACTAGAGATTCCGCAACTAGAAACTCCACAACTAGAAACTCCACAACTCGAAACTCCACAACTCAAAACTCCACAACTCGAAACTCCAGAACTTGAAACTTCACAACTAGACACTCAAAAACTAAAAACTCTACAACTAGAAACTCCTAAACTAGAAACTCCACAACTAGAGACTTCAAACTAGAAACTCGAAAACCAGAAACTGCACAACTAAAACTGAACAACTAAAAACTCCACAGCTTGAGACTCCGCAACTTGAAACTCCACAACTGGAAACACCGCAACTAGAAACTCCACAACTGGAAACTTCACTACTAGATACTCCACAACTAGAAACTCGACAACTAGAAACTCCACAACTAGAGACTCCACAACTTGAAACTACACAACTAGAGACTCTGCAACTCCACAACTAGAAACTCCACAACTGGAAAATCCACAACTAGAAGCTCATCAAGTAGAAACTCTACAATTAGAGACTCCGCAACTAGAAACTCCACAACAAAGACTTCGCAACTAGAAACTCCACAACTAGAAACTCCACAACTGGAAACTCGGCAACTAGAAACTCCACAACTAGAGACTCCACAACTTGAAACTCCACAACTAGAGACTCTGCAACTAGAAACTCCACAACTAGAGACTCCGCAACTCCACAACTAGAAACTCCACAACTGGAAAATTCACAACTATTTACTCCACAACTAAAAAATCCACAACTACAAACTCCACAACTATAGACTCCACAACTTGAAACTCCACAAGTTTAAACTCCACAACTTGAGACTCCACAACTAGAAACTCCACAACTAGAAACTCCCCAACTAGAAACTTTACAACTTGGAACTCCACAACCAGAAACTCCACAACTAGAAACTCCACAACTAGAGACTCCGCAACTAGAAACTCCACAACCAGAGACTCTGCAACTAGAAATTCCGCAACTAGAAACTCCACAAATAGAAACTCCGCAGCTAGAAACTACACAACTAGAGACTCCACAACTAGAAATTCCACAACTAGAAACTCCACAACTTGAAACTCCACAACTTGAAACCTCACAACTTTAAGTTCCGCAACTAGAAAATCTACAGCTAGAGATTCCGCAACTAGAAACTCCTAAACTCAAAACTCCAACACTAGAAACTCCAAAACTCGAAACTCCACAACTAGAGACTCCGCAACTAGAAACTCCACAACCAGAGACTCTGCAACTAGAAACTCCGCAGCTAGAAACTCCACAAATAGAAACTCCGCAACTAGAAACTCCACAGCTAGAAACTCCGCAACTAGAAACTCCACAAGTAGAAACTCCACAACTAGATACTCCCCAACTGGAAACTCCACAACTAGAAACTTCACAACTAGAGACTCCGCAACTAGAAACTCCACAACTGGAAACTCCACAACTAGATACTCCACAACTGGAAACTCCACAACTAGAAACTCCACAACTAGACTCAACAACTTGAAACTCCACAACTAGAGACTCCGCAACTAGAAACTCCACAACTAGAGACTCCGCAACTCCACAACTAGAAACTCCACAACTGGAAACTCCACAACTAGATACTCCGCAACTAGAAACTCCACAACTAGAGACTCCACAGCTTGAAACTCCACAACTTTAAACTCCACAACTTGAGACTCCACAACTAAAAACTCCACAACTTGAAACTCCAAAATTAGAAACTCCACAACCAAAAACTCCACAACTAGAAACTCCACAACTAAACACTCCACAACAGGAAACTCCAAAACAAGAGACTCCACGACTAGAGACTCCACAACTAGAGACTCCACAACTTGAAACCTCACAACTTTAGGTTCTGCAACTAGAAAATCCACAGCTAGAGATTCCGCAACTAGAAACTCCTCAACTAGAAACTCCACAACTCAAAACTCCAACACTAGAAACTCCAAAACTCGAAACTCCACAACTAGAGACTCCGCAACTAGAAACTCCACAACCAGAGACTCTGCAACTAGAAACTCCGCAGCTAGAAACTGCACAAATAGAAACTCCACTACTAGATACTCCACAACTGAAAACTCGGCAACTAGAAACTCCACAACTAGAGAATCCACAACTTGAAACTCCACAACTAGAGACTCTGCAACTAGAAACTGCACAACTAGAGACTCCGCAACTCCACAACTCGAAACTCCACAACTGGAAACTCCACAACTAGACACTCAACAACTAAAAACTCTTCAACTAGAAATTCCTAAACTAGAGACTCCACAACTAAAAAATCTACAACTGGAGACTTCAAACTAGAAACTCAACAACTAGAAACTCCACAACTAAAAACTCCACAACTAGAAACTCCACATCTTGAGACTCCGCAACTAGAAACTCCACAACTAGGGACTCCGCAACTAGAAACTCCAAGACTGGAAACTCCACAACTGGCAACTCCACTACTAGATACTCCACAACTGGAAACTCGGCAACTAGAAACTCCACAACTAGAGACTGCACAACTAGAGACTCCACAACTTGAAACTCCACAACTAGAGACTCTGCAACTAGAAACTCCACAACTAGAGACTCCGCAACTCCACAACTCGAAACTCCACAACTGGAAACTCCACAACTAGACACTCCACAACTAAAAACTCTTCAACTAGAAATTCCTAAACTAGAGACTCCACAACTAGAGAATCTACAAATAGAGACTTCAAACTAGAAACTCAAGCACTAGAAACTCCACAACTAAAAACTCAACAACTAGAAACTCCACAGCTTGAGACTCCGCAACTAGAAACTCCACAACTAGGGACTCCGCAACTAGAAACTCCAACTAGAAACTCCACAACTGGAAACTCCACTACTAGATACTCCACAACTGGAAACTCGGCAACTAGAAACTCCACAACTAGAGACTCCACAACTTGAAACTCCACAACTAAAGACTCTGCAACTAGAAACTCCACAACTCGAAACTCCACTACTGGAAACTCCACAACTAGACACTCCACAACAAAAAACTCTTCAATCAGAAACTCCTAAACTAGAGACTCCACAACTAGAGAATCTACAACTAGAGACTTGAAACTAGAGACTCTGCAACTAGAAACTCCACAACTCGAAACTCCACAACTGGAAACTCCACAACTAGAAACTCCACAACAGGAGACTCCACAACTAGAAACTCCACACCTAGAAACACCACAACTAGAAACTCCACAACTTGAAACCTCACAACCTTAAGTTCCGCAACTAGAAAATCCACAGCTAGAGATTCCGCAACTAGAAACTCCACAACTCAAACTTCCACAACAAGAAACTCCACAACTGGAAACTCCACAACTAGACACTCCACAACTAAAAACTCTACAACTAGAAAGTTCTAAACTAGAGACTCCACAACTAGAGACTACAACTAGAGACTTCAAACTCGAAACTCAACAACTAGAAAGTCCACAACTTGAAACTCCACAACTAGAAACTCTACAACTAGAGACTCTTCAACTAGAGAATTCGCAACTAGAAACTCCAAAACTAGAAACTCCACAACTAGAAACTCCACAACTCAAAACTCGACAACTTGAAACTCCACAACTAGACACTCCACAACTAAAAACTCTACAACTAGAAACTCCTAAACTAGAGACTCCATAACTAGAGACTCCACAACTAGAGACTTCAAAACTAGAAACTCAACAACTAGAAGCTCCACAACTAAAAACTCTACAACTAGAAATTCCAAACTTGAGACTCCGCCACTTTAAACTCCACAACCCTAGACTCCACAACTAAAGACTCCACGACTAGAAACTCCAGAACTAGAAACTCCATAACTAGAACCTCGAAAACCAGAGACTCCGCAACTACAATCTCTGCAACTAGAAACTCCACAACCTGAAACTCCACAACTAGAAACTCCAACACTAGCAACTCCACAACTAGAAACTCGGCAACTAGAGACTCCACAACTAGAAACTCCACAACTAGAGTGTCCACAACTTGAAACTCCACAACTAAAAACTCCACAACCAGAAACTCCACAACTAGAAACTCCACAACTAGAAACTCCGCAACTAGAGACTCCACAACTAGAAACTCTACAACTAGAAATTCCACATCTAGAGACCTTGCAACTAGAAACTCCGCAGCTAGAAACACCACAACTAGAAACTCCGCAACTAGAAACTCCACAACTAGAGACTCCACAACTAGAAACTCCACAACTTGAAACCTCACAGCCTTAAGTTCCGCAACTAGAAAATCCACAACTAGAGATTCCGCAACTAGAAACTCCACAACTAGAAACTCCACAACTCGAAACTCCACAACTCAAAACTCCACAATTCGAAACTCCACAACTCGAAACTCCAGAACTTGAAACTTCACAACTAGACACTCAAAAACTAAAAACTCTACAACTAGAAACTCCTAAACTAGAAACTCCACAACTAGAGACTTCAAACTAGAAACTCGAAAACTAGAAACTGCACAACTAAAACTCAACAACTAAAAACTCCACAGCTTGAGATTCCGCAACTTGAAACTCCACAACTGGAAACACCGCAACTAGAAACTCCACAACTGGAAACTTCACTACTAGATACTCCACAACTAGAAACTCGACAACTAGAAACTCCACAACTAGAGACTCCACAACTTGAAACTACACAACTAGAGACTCCGCAACTAAAAACTCCACAACTAGAGACTCCGCAACTCCACAACTAGAAACTCCACAACTGGAAACTCCACAACTAGATACTCCGCAACTAGAAACTACATAACTAGAGACTCCACAACTTGAAACTCCACAACTTTAAACTCTACAACTTGAGACTCCACAACTAAAAACTCCACAACATTAAACTCCAAAATTAGAAACTCCACAACCAGAAACTCCACAACTAGAAACTCCACAACTAAACACTCCACAACAGGAAACTCCACAACAAGAAACTCCACGACTAGAGACTCCACAACTAGAGACTCCACAACTTGAAACCTCACAACTTTAGGTTCCGCAACTAGAAAATCCACAGCTAGAGATTCCGCAACTAGAAACTCCACAACTAGAAACTCCACAACTCAAAACTCCAACACTAGAAACTCCACAACTAGAAACTCCACAACTAGAGACTCCGCAACTAGAAACTCCACAACCAGAGACTCTGCAACTAGAAATTCCGCAACTAGAAACTCCACAAATAGAAACTCCGCAGCTGGAAACTACACAAATAGAGACTCCACAACTAGAAATTCCACAACTAGAAACTCCACAACTTGAAACTCCACAACTTGAAACCTCACAACTTTAAGTTCCGCAACTAGAAAATCTACAGCTAGAGATTCCGCAACTAGAAACTCCTAAACTCAAAACTCCAACACTAGAAACTCCAAAACTCGAAACTCCACAACTAGAGACTCCGCAACTAGAAACTCCACAGCTAGAAACTCCGCAACTAGAAACTGCACAAATAGAAACTCCACTACTAGATACTCCACAACTGAAAACTCGGCAACTAGAGACTCCACAACTAGAGACTCCACAACTAGAGACTCCACAACTTGAAACTCCACAACTAGAGACTCTGCAACTAGAAACTCCACAACTAGAGACTCCGCAACTCCACAACTCGAAACTCCACAACTGGAAACTCCACAACTAGACACTCAACAACTAAAAACTCTTCAACTAGAAATTCCTAAACTAGAGACTCCACAACTAAAAAATCTACAACTAGAGACTTCAAACTAGAAACTCAACAACTAGAAACTCCACAACTAAAAACTCCACAACTAGAAACTCCACATCTTGAGACTCCGCAACTAGAAACTCCACAACTAGGGACTCCGCAACTAGAAACTCCAAGACTGGAAACTCCACAACTGGCAACTCCACTACCAGATACTCCACAACTGGAAACTCGGCAACTAGAAACTCCACAACTAGAGACTCCACAACTTGAAACTCCACAACTAAAGACTCTGCAACTAGAAACTCCACATCTCGAAACTCCACTACTGGAAACTCCACAACTAGATACTCCACAACAAAAAACTCTTCAACCAGAAACTCCTAAACTAGAGACTCCACAACTAGAGAATCTACAACTAGAGACTTGAAACTAGAAACTCAACAACTGGAAACTCCACAACTAAAAACTCAACAACTAGAAACTCCACAGCTTGAGACTCCGACACTTGAAACTCCACAACTAGAGACTCCGCAACTAGAAACTCCACAACTAGGGACTCCACAACTAGAAACTCCACAACTAGAAACTCCACAACTCGAAACTCCACTACTAGATACTCCACAACTGGAAACTCGACAACTAGAAACTCCACATCTAGAGACTCCACAACTTGAAACTCCACTTAGAGACACTGCAACTAGAAACTCAACAACTAGAGACTCCGCAACTCAACAACTAGAAACTCCACAACTGGAAAATCCACAACTAGATACTCCACAACTAGAAAATCTACAACTAGAAACTCCGCAACTAGAGACTCCACAAGTAGAAACTCCACAACTAGAAACTCCACAACTACAAACTCCACAAATACAGACTCGGCAACTAAAAATTCCATATCTAGAAACTCCACAGCTAGAAACTGAAATCTAGAGACTTCACAACTAGAAACTCAACAACTAAAAACTCCACAACTAAAAACTCCACAACTGGAAACTCCACAACTTGAGACTCCGCAACTTGAAACTTCACAACTAGAAACTCCGCTATTAAAAACTCCGCAACTAGAAACTCCGCAACTAGAAACTCCACAACTTAAAACTCCACAACTAGATACTCCACAACTGGAAACTCCACAACTAGATACTTCACAACTGGAAACTCCACAACTAGATACTCCACAACTAAAAACTCCACAACTAGAAACTCCACAACTAGACACTCCACAACTCGAGACTCCACAACTAGAATCTCCACAACTAAAAACTTCACAACCAGAGACTCCGCAACTTCACAACTAGAAACTCCACAACTGGAAACTGCACATATATATACTCTGGAACTAGAAACTCCACAACTAGAGACTCCACAACTTGAAACTCCACAACTTTAAACTCCACAACTAGAAACTCCCCAACTAGGGACTCCACAACTGGAAACTCCACTACTAGATACTCCACAACTGGAAACTCGGCAACTAGAAACTCCACAACTAGACACTCCACAACTTGAAACTCCAAAACTAGAGACTCTGCAACTAGAAACTCCACAACTCGAAACTCCACAACTGGAAACTCCACAACTAGAAACTCCACAACAGGAGACTCCACAACTAGAAACTGCACACCTAGAAACACCACAACTAGAAACTCCACAACTTGAAACCTCACAACCTTAAGTTCCGCAACTAGAAAATCCACAGCTAGAGATTCCGCAACTAGAAACTCCACAACTCAAACTTCCACAACAAGAAACTCCACAACTCGAAACTCCACAACTGGAAACTCCACAACTAGACACTCCACAACTAAAAACTCTACAACTAGAAAGTTCTAAACTAGAGACTCCACAACTAGAGACTACAACTAGAGACTTCAAACTCGAAACTCAACAACTAGAAAGTCCACAACTTGAAACTCCACAACTAGAAACTCTACAACTAGAGACTTTTCAACTAGAGAATTCGCAACTAGAAACTCCACAACTAGAAACTCCACAACTCGAAACTCCACAACTCAAAACTCCACAACTTGAAACTCCACAACTAGACACTCCACAACTAAAAACTCTACAACTAGAAACTCCTAAACTAGAGACTCCATAACTAGAGACTCCACAACTAGAGACTTCAAAACTAGAAACTCAACAACTAGAAGCTCCACAACTAAAAACTCTACAACTAGAAATTCCAAACTTGAGACTCCGCCACTTTAAACTCCACAACCCTAGACTCCACAACTAAAAACTCCACGACTAGAAACTCCAGAACTAGAAACTCCATAACTAGAACCTCGAAAACCAGAGACTCCGCAAGTACAATCTCTGCAACTAGAAACTCCACAACCTGAAACTCCACAACTAGAAACTCCAACACTAGCAACTCCACAACTAGAAACTCGGCAACTAGAGACTCCACAACTAGAAACTCCACAACTAGAGTCTCCACAACTTGAAACTCCACAACTAAAAACTCCACAACCAGAAACTCCACAACTAGAAACTCCACAACTAGAAACTCCGCAACTAGAGACTCCACAACTAGAAACTCTACAACTAGAAATTCCACATCTAGAGACCTTGCAACTAGAAACTCCGCAGCTAGAAACACCACAACTAGAAACTCCGCCACTAGAAACTCCACAACTAGAAACTCCACAACTAGAAACTCCACAACTTGAAACCTCACAGCCTTAAGTTCCGCAACTAGAAAATCCACAACTAGAGATTCCGCAACTAGAAACTCCACAACTAGAAACTCCACAACTCGAAACTCCACAACTCAAAACTCCACAACTCGAAACTCCAGAACTTGAAACTTCACAACTAGACACTCAAAAACTAAAAACTCTACAACTAGAAACTCCTAAACTAGAAACTCCACAACTAGAGACTTCAAACTAGAAACTCGAAAACTAGAAACTGCACAACTAAAACTCAACAACTAAAAACTCCACAGCTTGAGACTCCGCAACTTGAAACTCCACAACTGCAAACACCACAACTAGAAACTCCACAACTGGAAACTTCACTACTAGATACTCCACAACTAGAAACTCGACAACTAGAAACTCCACAACTAGAGACTCCACAACTTGAAACTACACAACTAGAGACTCTGCAACTCCACAACTAGAAACTCCACAACTGGAAAATCCACAACTAGAAGCTCATCAACTAGAAACTCTATAACTAGAGACTCCGGAACTAGAAACTCCAACACTAGAGACTCCACAACTTGAAACTCCACAACTAGAGACTCTGCAACTAGAAACTCCACAACTAGAGACTCCGCAACTCCACAACTAGAAACTCCACAACTGGAAAATTCACAACTATTTACTCCACAACTAAAAAATCCACAACTAGAAACTCCACAACTATAGACTCCACAACTTGAAACTCCACAAGTTTAAACTCCACAACTTGAGACTCCACAACTAGAAACTCCACAACTAGAAACTCCCCAACTAGAAACTTTACAACTTGGAACTCCACAACCAGAAACTCCACAACTAGAAACTCCACAACTAGAGACTCCGCAACTAGAAACTCCACAACCAGAGACTCTGCAACTAGAAATTCCGCAACTAGAAACTCCACAAATAGAAACTCCGCAGCTAGAAACTACACAACTAGAGACTCCACAACTAGAAATTCCACAACTAGAAACTCCACAACTTGAAACTCCACAACTTGAAACCTCACAACTTTAAGTTCCGCAACTAGAAAATCTACAGCTAGAGATTCCGCAACTAGAAACTCCTAAACTCAAAACTCCAACACTAGAAACTCCAAAACTCGAAACTCCACAACTAGAGACTCTGCAACTAGAAACTCCACAACCAGAGACTCTGCAACTAGAAACTCCGCAGCTAGAAACTCCACAAATAGAAACTCCGCAACTAGAAACTCCACAGCTAGAAACTCCGCAACTAGAAACTCCACAAGTAGAAACTCCACAACTAGATACTCCACAACTGGAAACTCCACAACTAGAAACTTCACAACTAGAGACTCCGCAACTAGAAACTCCACAACTAGATACTCCACAACTGGAAACTCCACAACTAGAAACTCCACAACTAGACTCAACAACTTGAAACTCCACAACTAGAGACTCCGCAACTAGAAACTCCACAACTAGAGACTCCGCAACTCCACAACTAGAAACTCCACAACTGGAAACTCCACAACTAGATACTCCGCAACTAGAAACTCCACAACTAGAGACTCCACAACTTGAAACTCCACAACTTTAAACTCCACAACTTGAGACTCCACAACTAAAAACTCCACAACTTGAAACTCCAAAATTAGAAACTCCACAACCAGAAACTCCACAACTAGAAACTCCACAACTAAACACTCCACAACAGGAAACTCCAAAACAAGAGACTCCACGACTAGAGACTCCACAACTAGAGACTCCACAACTTGAAACCTCACAACTTTAGGTTCCGCAACTAGAAAATCCACAGCTAGAGATTCCGCAACTAGAAACTCCTCAACTAGAAACTCCACAACTCAAAACTCCAACACTAGAAACTTCAAAACTCGAAACTCCACAACTAGAGACTCCGCAAATAGAAACTCCACAACCAGAGACTCTGCAACTAGAAACTCCGCAGCTAGAAACTGCACAAATAGAAACTCCACTACTAGATACTCCACAACTGAAAACTCGGCAACTAGAAACTCCACAACTAGAGACTCCACAACTTGAAACTCCACAACTAGAGACTCTGCAACTAGAAACTCCACAACTAGAGACTCCGCAACTCCACAACTCGAAACTCCACAACTGGAAACTCCACAACTAGACACTCAACAAATAAAAACTCTTCAACTAGAAATTCCTAAACTAGAGACTCCACAACTAAAAAATCTACAACTAGAGACTTCAAACTAGAAACTCAACAACTAGAAACTCCACAACTAAAAACTCCACAACTCGAAACTCCACTACTAGATACTCCACAACTGGAAACTCGACAACTAGAAACTCCACATCTAGAGACTCCACAACTTGAAACTCCACTTAGAGACACTGCAACTAGAAACTCAACAACTAGAGACTCCGCAACTCAACAACTAGAAACTCCACAACTGGAAAATCCACAACTAGATACTCCACAACTAGAAAATCTACAACTAGAAACTCCGCAACTAGAGACTCCACAAGTAGAAACTCCACAACTAGAAACTCCACAACTACAAACTCCACAAATACAGACTCGGCAACTAAAAATTCCATATCTAGAAACTCCACAGCTAGAAACTGAAATCTAGAGACTTCACAACTAGAAACTCAACAACTAAAAACTCCACAACTAAAAACTCCACAACTGGAAACTCCACAACTTGAGACTCCGCAACTTGAAACTTCACAACTAGAAACTCCGCTATTAAAAACTCCGCAACTAGAAACTCCGCAACTAGAAACTCCACAACTTAAAACTCCACAACTAGATACTCCACAACTGGAAACTCCACAACTAGATACTTCACAACTGGAAACTCCACAACTAGATACTCCACAACTAAAAACTCCACAACTAGAAACTCCACAACTAGACACTCCACAACTCGAGACTCCACAACTAGAATCTCCACAACTAAAAACTTCACAACCAGAGACTCCGCAACTTCACAACTAGAAACTCCACAACTGGAAACTGCACATATATATACTCTGGAACTAGAAACTCCACAACTAGAGACTCCACAACTTGAAACTCCACAACTTTAAACTCCACAACTAGAAACTCCCCAACTAGGGACTCCACAACTGGAAACTCCACTACTAGATACTCCACAACTGGAAACTCGGCAACTAGAAACTCCACAACTAGACACTCCACAACTTGAAACTCCAAAACTAGAGACTGTGCAACTAGAAACTCCACAACTCGAAACTCCACAACTGGAAACTCCACAACTAGAAACTCCACAACAGGAAACTCCACAACTAGAAACTGCACACCTAGAAACACCACAACTAGAAACTCCACAACTTGAAACCTCACAACCTTAAGTTCCGCAACTAGAAAATCCACAGCTAGAGATTCCGCAACTAGAAACTCCACAACTCAAACTTCCACAACAAGAAACTCCACAACTCGAAACTCCACAACTGGAAACTCCACAACTAGACACTCCACAACTAAAAACTCTACAACTAGAAAGTTCTAAACTAGAGACTCCACAACTAGAGACTACAACTAGAGACTTCAAACTCGAAACTCAACAACTAGAAAGTCCACAACTTGAAACTCCACAACTAGAAACTCTACAACTAGAGACTTTTCAACTAGAGAATTCGCAACTAGAAACTCCACAACTAGAAACTCCACAACTCGAAACTCCACAACTCAAAACTCCACAACTTGAAACTCCACAACTAGACACTCCACAACTAAAAACTCTACAACTAGAAACTCCTAAACTAGAGACTCCATAACTAGAGACTCCACAACTAGAGACTTCAAAACTAGAAACTCAACAACTAGAAGCTCCACAACTAAAAACTCTACAACTAGAAATTCCAAACTTGAGACTCCGCCACTTTAAACTCCACAACCCTAGACTCCACAACTAAAAACTCCACGACTAGAAACTCCAGAACTAGAAACTCCATAACTAGAACCTCGAAAACCAGAGACTCCGCAAGTACAATCTCTGCAACTAGAAACTCCACAACCTGAAACTCCACAACTAGAAACTCCAACACTAGCAACTCCACAACTAGAAACTCGGCAACTAGAGACTCCACAACTAGAAACTCCACAACTAGAGTCTCCACAACTTGAAACTCCACAACTAAAAACTCCACAACCAGAAACTCCACAACTAGAAACTCCACAACTAGAAACTCCGCAACTAGAGACTCCACAACTAGAAACTCTACAACTAGAAATTCCACATCTAGAGACCTTGCAACTAGAAACTCCGCAGCTAGAAACACCACAACTAGAAACTCCGCCACTAGAAACTCCACAACTAGAAACTCCACAACTAGAAACTCCACAACTTGAAACCTCACAGCCTTAAGTTCCGCAACTAGAAAATCCACAACTAGAGATTCCGCAACTAGAAACTCCACAACTAGAAACTCCACAACTCGAAACTCCACAACTCAAAACTCCACAACTCGAAACTCCAGAACTTGAAACTTCACAACTAGACACTCAAAAACTAAAAACTCTACAACTAGAAACTCCTAAACTAGAAACTCCACAACTAGAGACTTCAAACTAGAAACTCGAAAACTAGAAACTGCACAACTAAAACTCAACAACTAAAAACTCCACAGCTTGAGACTCCGCAACTTGAAACTCCACAACTGCAAACACCACAACTAGAAACTCCACAACTGGAAACTTCACTACTAGATACTCCACAACTAGAAACTCGACAACTAGAAACTCCACAACTAGAGACTCCACAACTTGAAACTACACAACTAGAGACTCTGCAACTCCACAACTAGAAACTCCACAACTGGAAAATCCACAACTAGAAGCTCATCAACTAGAAACTCTATAACTAGAGACTCCGCAACTAGAAACTCCACAACTAGAGACTCCACAACTTGAAACTCCACAACTAGAGACTCTTCAACTAGAAACTCCACAACTAGAGACTCCGCAACTCCACAACTAGAAACTCCACAACTGGAAAATTCACAACTATTTACTCCACAACTAAAAAATCCACAACTAGAAACTCCACAACTATAGACTCCACAACTTGAAACTCCACAAGTTTAAACTCCACAACTTGAGACTCCACAACTAGAAACTCCACAACTAGAAACTCCCCAACTAGAAACTTTACAACTTGGAACTCCACAACCAGAAACTCCACAACTAGAAACTCCACAACTAGAGACTCCGCAACTAGAAACTCCACAACCAGAGACTCTGCAACTAGAAATTCCGCAACTAGAAACTCCACAAATAGAAACTCCGCAGCTAGAAACTACACAACTAGAGACTCCACAACTAGAAATTCCACAACTAGAAACTCCACAACTTGAAACTCCACAACTTGAAACCTCACAACTTTAAGTTCCGCAACTAGAAAATCTACAGCTAGAGATTCCGCAACTAGAAACTCCTAAACTCAAAACTCCAACACTAGAAACTTCAAAACTCGAAACTCCACAACTAGAGACTCTGCAACTAGAAACTCCACAACCAGAGACTCTGCAACTAGAAACTCCGCAGCTAGAAACTCCACAAATAGAAACTCCGCAACTAGAAACTCCACAGCTAGAAACTCCGCAACTAGAAACTCCACAAGTAGAAACTCCACAACTAGATACTCCACAACTGGAAACTCCACAACTAGAAACTTCACAACTAGAGACTCCGCAACTAGAAACTCCACAACTAGATACTCCACAACTGGAAACTCCACAACTAGAAACTCCACAACTAGACTCAACAACTTGAAACTCCACAACTAGAGACTCCGCAACTAGAAACTCCACAACTAGAGACTCCGCAACTCCACAACTAGAAACTCCACAACTGGAAACTCCACAACTAGATACTCCGCAACTAGAAACTCCACAACTAGAGACTCCACAACTTGAAACTCCACAACTTTAAACTCCACAACTTGAGACTCCACAACTAAAAACTCCACAAGTTGAAACTCCAAAATTAGAAACTCCACAACCAGAAACTCCACAACTAGAAACTCCACAACTAAACACTCCACAACAGGAAACTCCAAAACAAGAGACTCCACGACTAGAGACTCCACAACTAGAGACTCCACAACTTGAAACCTCACAACTTTAGGTTCCGCAACTAGAAAATCCACAGCTAGAGATTCCGCAACTAGAAACTCCTCAACTAGAAACTCCACAACTCAAAACTCCAACACTAGAAACTTCAAAACTCGAAACTCCACAACTAGAGACTCCGCAACTAGAAACTCCACAACCAGAGACTCTGCAACTAGAAACTCCGCAGCTAGAAACTGCACAAATAGAAACTCCACTACTAGATACTCCACAACTGAAAACTCGGCAACTAGAAACTCCACAACTAGAGACTCCA
Organism: Rhipicephalus microplus; assembly: GCF_043290135.1. Classification (NCBI taxonomy): domain Eukaryota; kingdom Metazoa; phylum Arthropoda; class Arachnida; order Ixodida; family Ixodidae; genus Rhipicephalus; species Rhipicephalus microplus. Next base: position 39,851,948 of record NW_027464586.1, read on the forward strand.
CAACTTGAAACTCCACAACTAGAGACTCTGCAACTAGAAACTCCACAACTAGAGACTCCGCAACTCCACAACTCGAAACTCCACAACTGGAAACTCCACAACTAGACACTCAACAACTAAAAACTCTTCAACTAGAAATTCCTAAACTAGAGACTCCACAACTAAAAAATCTACAACTAGAGACTTCAAACTAGAAACTCAACAACTAGAAACTCCACAACTAAAAACTCCACAACTAGAAACTCCACATCTTGAGACTCCGCAACTAGAAACTCCACAACTAGGGACTCCGCAACTAGAAACTCCAAGACTGGAAACTCCACAACTGGCAACTCCACTACTAGATACTCCACAACTGGAAACTCGGCAACTAGAAACTCCACAACTAGAGACTGCACAACTAGAGACTCCACAACTTGAAACTCCAAAACTAGAGACTCTGCAACTAGAAACTCCACAACTAGAGACTCCGCAACTCCACAACTCGAAACTCCACAACTGGAAACTCCACAACTAGACACTCCACAACTAAAAACTCTTCAACTAGAAATTCCTAAACTAGAGACTCCACAACTAGAGAATCTACAAATAGAGACTTCAAACTAGAAACTCAAGCACTAGAAACTCCACAACTAAAAACTCAACAACTAGAAACTCCACAGCTTGAGACTCCGCAACTAGAAACTCCACAACTAGGGACTCCACAACTAGAAACTCCAACTAGAAACTCCACAACTGGAAACTCCACTACTAGATACTCCACAACTGGAAACTCGGCAACTAGAAACTCCACAACTAGAGACTCCACAACTTGAAACTCTACAACTAAAGACTCTGCAACTAGAAACTCCACAACTCGAAACTCCACTACTGGAAACTCCACAACTAGACACTCCACAACAAAAAACTCTTCAATCAGAAACTCCTAAACTAGAGACTCCACAACTAGAGAATCTACAACTAGAGACTTGAAACTAGAGACTCTGCAACTAGAAACTCCACAACTCGAAACTCCACAACTGGAAACTCCAGAACTAGAAACTCCACAACAGGAGACTCCACAACTAGAAACTCCACAACTAGACACTCCACAACTCGAGACTCCACAACTAGAATCTCCACAACTAAAAACTTCACAACCAGAGACTCCGCAACTTCACAACTAGAAACTCCACAACTGGAAACTGCACATATATATACTCTGGAACTAGAAACTCCACAACTAGAGACTCCACAACTTGAAACTCCACAACTTTAAACTCCACAACTAGAAACTCCCCAACTAGGGACTCCACAACTGGAAACTCCACTACTAGATACTCCACAACTGGAAACTCGGCAACTAGAAACTCCACAACTAGACACTCCACAACTTGAAACTCCAAAACTAGAGACTCTGCAACTAGAAACTCCACAACTCGAAACTCCACAACTGGAAACTCCACAACTAGAAACTCCACAACAGGAGACTCCACAACTAGAAACTGCACACCTAGAAACACCACAACTAGAAACTCCACAACTTGAAACCTCACAACCTTAAGTTCCGCAACTAGAAAATCCACAGCTAGAGATTCCGCAACTAGAAACTCCACAACTCAAACTTCCACAACAAGAAACTCCACAACTCGAAACTCCACAACTGGAAACTCCACAACTAGACACTCCACAACTAAAAACTCTACAACTAGAAAGTTCTAAACTAGAGACTCCACAACTAGAGACTACAACTAGAGACTTCAAACTCGAAACTCAACAACTAGAAAGTCCACAACTTGAAACTCCACAACTAGAAACTCTACAACTAGAGACTTTTCAACTAGAGAATTCGCAACTAGAAACTCCACAACTAGAAACTCCACAACTCGAAACTCCACAACTCAAAACTCCACAACTTGAAACTCCACAACTAGACACTCCACAACTAAAAACTCTACAACTAGAAACTCCTAAACTAGAGACTCCATAACTAGAGACTCCACAACTAGAGACTTCAAAACTAGAAACTCAACAACTAGAAGCTCCACAACTAAAAACTCTACAACTAGAAATTCCAAACTTGAGACTCCGCCACTTTAAACTCCACAACCCTAGACTCCACAACTAAAAACTCCACGACTAGAAACTCCAGAACTAGAAACTCCATAACTAGAACCTCGAAAACCAGAGACTCCGCAAGTACAATCTCTGCAACTAGAAACTCCACAACCTGAAACTCCACAACTAGAAACTCCAACACTAGCAACTCCACAACTAGAAACTCGGCAACTAGAGACTCCACAACTAGAAACTCCACAACTAGAGTCTCCACAACTTGAAACTCCACAACTAAAAACTCCACAACCAGAAACTCCACAACTAGAAACTCCACAACTAGAAACTCCGCAACTAGAGACTCCACAACTAGAAACTCTACAACTAGAAATTCCACATCTAGAGACCTTGCAACTAGAAACTCCGCAGCTAGAAACACCACAACTAGAAACTCCGCCACTAGAAACTCCACAACTAGAAACTCCACAACTAGAAACTCCACAACTTGAAACCTCACAGCCTTAAGTTCCGCAACTAGAAAATCCACAACTAGAGATTCCGCAACTAGAAACTCCACAACTAGAAACTCCACAACTCGAAACTCCACAACTCAAAACTCCACAACTCGAAACTCCAGAACTTGAAACTTCACAACTAGACACTCAAAAACTAAAAACTCTACAACTAGAAACTCCTAAACTAGAAACTCCACAACTAGAGACTTCAAACTAGAAACTCGAAAACTAGAAACTGCACAACTAAAACTCAACAACTAAAAACTCCACAGCTTGAGACTCCGCAACTTGAAACTCCACAACTGCAAACACCACAACTAGAAACTCCACAACTGGAAACTTCACTACTAGATACTCCACAACTAGAAACTCGACAACTAGAAACTCCACAACTAGAGACTCCACAACTTGAAACTACACAACTAGAGACTCTGCAACTCCACAACTAGAAACTCCACAACTGGAAAATCCACAACTAGAAGCTCATCAACTAGAAACTCTATAACTAGAGACTCCGCAACTAGAAACTCCACAACTAGAGACTCCACAACTTGAAACTCCACAACTAGAGACTCTTCAACTAGAAACTCCACAACTAGAGACTCCGCAACTCCACAACTAGAAACTCCACAACTGGAAAATTCACAACTATTTACTCCACAACTAAGAAATCCACAACTAGAAACTCCACAGCTATAGACTCCACAACTTGAAACTCCACAAGTTTAAACTCCACAACTTGAGACTCCACAACTAGAAACTCCACAACTAGAAACTCCCCAACTAGAAACTTTACAACTTGGAACTCCACAACCAGAAACTCCACAACTAGAAACTCCACAACTAGAGACTCCGCAACTAGAAACTCCACAACCAGAGACTCTGCAACTAGAAATTCCGCAACTAGAAACTCCACAAATAGAAACTCCGCAGCTAGAAACTACACAACTAGAGACTCCACAACTAGAAATTCCACAACTAGAAACTCCACAACTTGAAACTCCACAACTTGAAACCTCACAACTTTAAGTTCCGCAACTAGAAAATCTACAGCTAGAGATTCCGCAACTAGAAACTCCTAAACTCAAAACTCCAACACTAGAAACTCCAAAACTCGAAACTCCACAACTAGAGACTCTGCAACTAGAAACTCCCCAACCAGAGACTCTGCAACTAGAAACTCCGCAGCTAGAAACTCCACAAATAGAAACTCCGCAACTAGAAACTCCACAGCTAGAAACTCCGCAACTAGAAACTCCACAAGTAGAAACTCCACAACTAGATACTCCACAACTGGAAACTCCACAACTAGAAACTTCACAACTAGAGACTCCGCAACTAGAAACTCCACAACTAGATACTCCACAACTGGAAACTCCACAACTAGAAACTCCACAACTAGACTCAACAACTTGAAACTCCACAACTAGAGACTCCGCAACTAGAAACTCCACAACTAGAGACTCCGCAACTCCACAACTAGAAACTCCACAACTGGAAACTCCACAACTAGATACTCCGCAACTAGAAACTCCACCACTAGAGACTCCACAACTTGAAACTCCACAACTTTAAACTCCACAACTTGAGACTCCACAACTAAAAACTCCACAAGTTGAAACTCCAAAATTAGAAACTCCACAACCAGAAACTCCACAACTAGAAACTCCACAACTAAACACTCCACAACAGGAAACTCCAAAACAAGAGACTCCACGACTAGAGACTCCACAACTAGAGACTCCACAACTTGAAACCTCACAACTTTAGGTTCCGCAACTAGAAAATCCACAGCTAGAGATTCCGCAACTAGAAACTCCTCAACTAGAAACTCCACAACTCAAAACTCCAACACTAGAAACTTCAAAACTCGAAACTCCACAACTAGAGACTCCGCAACTAGAAACTCCACAACCAGAGACTCTGCAACTAGAAACTCCGCAGCTAGAAACTGCACAAATAGAAACTCCACTACTAGATACTCCACAACTGAAAACTCGGCAACTAGAAACTCCACAACTAGAGACTCCACAACTTGAAACTCCACAACTAGAGACTCTGCAACTAGAAACTCCACAACTAGAGACTCCGCAACTCCACAACTCGAAACTCCACAACTGGAAACTCCACAACTAGACACTCAACAACTAAAAACTCTTCAACTAGAAATTCCTAAACTAGAGACTCCACAACTAAAAAATCTACAACTAGAGACTTCAAACTAGAAACTCAACAACTAGAAACTCCACAACTAAAAACTCCACAACTAGAAACTCCACATCTTGAGACTCCGCAACTAGAAACTCCACAACTAGGGACTCCGCAACTAGAAACTCCAAGACTGGAAACTCCACAACTGGCAACTCCACTACTAGATACTCCACAACTGGAAACTCGGCAACTAGAAACTCCACAACTAGAGACTGCACAACTAGAGACTCCACAACTTGAAACTCCACAACTAGAGACTCTGCAACTAGAAACTCCACAACTAGAGACTCCGCAACTCCACAACTCGAAACTCCACAACTGGAAACTCCACAACTAGACACTCCACAACTAAAAACTCTTCAACTAGAAATTCCTAAACTAGAGACTCCACAACTAGAGAATCTACAAATAGAGACTTCAAACTAGAAACTCAAGCACTAGAAACTCCACAACTAAAAACTCAACAACTAGAAACTCCACAGCTTGAGACTCCGCAACTAGAAACTCCACAACTAGGGACTCCACAAATAGAAACTCCAACTAGAAACTCCACAACTGGAAACTCCACTACTAGATACTCCACAACTGGAAACTCGGCAACTAGAAACTCCACAACTAGAGACTCCACAACTTGAAACTCTACAACTAAAGACTCTGCAACTAGAAACTCCACAACTCGAAACTCCACTACTGGAAACTCCACAACTAGACACTCCACAACAGGAGACTCCACAACTAGAAACTCCACACCTAGAAACACCACAACTAGAAACTCCACAACTTGAAACCTCACAACCTTAAGTTCCGCAACTAGAACATCCACAGCTAGAGATTCCGCAACTAGAAACTCCACAACTCAAACTTCCACAACAAGAAACTCCACAACTCGAAACTCCACAACTGGAAACTCCACAACTAGACACTCCACAACTAAAAACTCTACAACTAGAAACTCTACAACTAGAGACTCTTCAACTAGAGAATTCGCAACTAGAAACTCCAAAACTAGAAACTCCAAAACTAGAAACTCCACAACTCAAAACTCCACAACTTTAAACTCCACAACTAGACACTCCACAACTAAAAACTCTACAACTAGAAACTCCTAAACTAGAGACTCCATAACTAGAGACTCCACAACTAGAGACTTCAAAACTAGAAACTCAACAACTAGAAGCTCCACAACTAAAAACTCTACAACTAGAAATTCCAAACTTGAGACTCCGCCACTTTAAACTCCACAACCCTAGACTCCACAACTAAAAACTCCACGACTAGAAACTCCAGAACTAGAAACTCCATAACTAGAACCTCGAAAACCAGAGACTCCGCAACTACAATCTCTGCAACTAGAAACTCCACAACCTGAAACTCCACAACTAGAAACTCCAACACTAGCAACTCCACAACTAGAAACTCGGCAACTAGAGACTCCACAACTAGAAACTCCACAACTAGAGTGTCCACAACTTGAAACTCCACAACTAAAAACTCCACAACCAGAAACTCCACAACTAGAAACTCCACAACTAGAAACTCCGCAACTAGAGACTCCACAACTAGAAACTCTACAACTAGAAATTCCACATCTAGAGACCTTGCAACTAGGAACTCCGCAGCTAGAAACACCACAACTAGAAACTCCGCAACTAGAAACTCCACAACTAGAGACTCCACAACTAGAAACTCCACAACTTGAAACCTCACAGCCTTAAGTTCCGCAACTAGAAAATCCACAACTAGAAATTCCGCAACTAGAAACTCCACAACTAGAAACTTCACAACTCGAAACTCCACAACTCAAAACTCCACAATTCGAAACTCCACAACTCGAAACTCCAGAACTTGAAACTTCACAACTAGACACTCAAAAACTAAAAACTCTACAACTAGAAACTCCTAAACTAGAAACTCCACAACTAGAGACTTCAAACTAGAAACTCGAAAACTAGAAACTGCACAACTAAAACTCAACAACTAAAAACTCCACAGCTTGAGATTCCGCAACTTGAAACTCCACAACTGGAAACACCGCAACTAGAAACTCCACAACTGGAAACTTCACTACTAGATACTCCACAACTAGAAACTCGACAACTAGAAACTCCACAACTAGAGACTCCACAACTTGAAACTACACAACTAGAGACTCCGCAACTAAAAACTCCACAACTAGAGACTCCGCAACTCCACAACTAGAAACTCCACAACTGGAAACTCCACAACTAGATACTCCGCAACTAGAAACTACATAACTAGAGACTCCACAACTTGAAACTCCACAACTTTAAACTCTACAACTTGAGACTCCACAACTAAAAACTCCACAACATTAAACTCCAAAATTAGAAACTCCACAACCAGAAACTCCACAACTAGAAACTCCACAACTAAACACTCCACAACAGGAAACTCCACAACAAGAAACTCCACGACTAGAGACTCCACAACTAGAGACTCCACAACTTGAAACCTCACAACTTTAGGTTCCGCAACTAGAAAATCCACAGCTAGAGATTCCGCAACTAGAAACTCCACAACTAGAAACTCCACAACTCAAAACTCCAACACTAGAAACTCCACAACTAGAAACTCCACAACTAGAGACTCCGCAACTAGAAACTGCACAACCAGAGACTCTGCAACTAGAAATTCCGCAACTAGAAACTCCACAAATAGAAACTCCGCAGCTAGAAACTACACAACTAGAGACTCCACAACTAGAAATTCCACAACTAGAAACTCCACAACTTGAAACTCCACAACTTGAAACCTCACAACTTTAAGTTCCGCAACTAGAAAGTCTACAGCTAGAGATTCCGCAACTAGAAACTCCTAAACTCAAAACTCCAACACTAGAAACTCCAAAACTCGAAACTCCACAACTAGAGACTCCGCAACTAGAAACTCCACAACCAGAGACTCTGCAACTAGAAACTCCGCAGCTAGAAACTCCACAAATAGAAACTCCGCAACTAGAAACTCCACAGCTAGAAACTCCGCAACTAGAAACTGCACAAATAGAAACTCCACTACTAGATACTCCACAACTGAAAACTCGGCAACTAGAGACTCCACAACTAGAGACTCCACAACTTGAAACTCCACAACTAGAGACTCTGCAACTAGAAACTCCACAACTCCGCAACTCCACAACTCGAAACTCCACAACTGGAAACTCCACAACTAGACACTCCACAACTAAAAACTCTTCAACTAGAAATTCCTAAACTAGAGACTCCTCAACTAAAAAATCTACAACTAGAGACTTAAACTAGAAACTCAACAACTAGAAACTCCACAACTAGAGACTCCACAACTAGAAACTCGACATCTTGAGACTCCGCAACTAGAAACTCCACAACTAGGGACTCCGCAACTAGAAACTCCACAACTGGAAACTCCACAACTGGCAACTCCACTACCAGATAGTCCACAACTGGAAACTCGGCAACTAGAAACTCCACAACTAGAGACTCCACAACTTGAAACTCCACAACTAAAGACTCTGCAACTAGAAACTCCACATCTCGAAACTCCACTACTGGAAACTCCACAACTAGATACTCCACAACAAAAAACTCTTCAACCAGAAACTCCTAAACTAGAGACTCCACAACTAGAGAATCTACAACTAGAGACTTGAAACTAGAAACTCAACAACTGGAAACTCCACAACTAAAAACTCAACAACTAGAAAGTCCACAGCTTGAGACTCCGACACTTGAAACTCCACAACTGGAGACTCCGCAACTAGAAACTCCACAACTAGGGACTCCACAACTAGAAACTCCACAACTAGAAACTCCACAACTCGAAACTCCACTACTAGATACTCCACAACTGGAAACTCGACAACTAGAAACTCCACATCTAGAGACTCCACAACTTGAAACTCCACTTAGAGACACTGCAACTAGAAACTCAACAACTAGAGACTCCGCAACTCAACAACTAGAAACTCCACAACTGGAAAATCCACAACTAGATACTCCACAACTAGAAAATCTACAACTAGAAACTCCGCAACTAGAGACTCCACAAGTAGAAACTCCACAACTAGAAACTCCACAACTACAAACTCCACAAATACAGACTCGGCAACTAGAAATTCCATATCTAGAAACTCCACAGCTAGAAACTGAAATCTAGAGACTTCACAACTAGAAACTCAACAACTAAAAACTCCACAACTAAAAACTCCACAACTGGAAACTCCACAACTTGAGACTCCGCAACTTGAAACTTCACAACTAGAAACTCCGCTATTAAAAACTCCGCAACTAGAAACCCCGCAACTAGAAACTCCACAACTTAAAACTCCACAACTAGATACTCCACAACTGGAAACTCCACAACTAGATACTTCACAACTGGAAACTCCACAACTAGATACTCCACAACTAAAAACTCCACAACTAGAAAATCCACAACTAGACACTCCACAACTCGAGACTCCACAACTAGAATCTCCACAACTAAAAACTTCACAACCAGAGACTCCGCAACTTCACAACTAGAAACTCCACAACTGGAAACTGCACATATATATACTCTGGAACTAGAAACTCCACAACTAGAGACTCCACAACTTGAAACTCCACAACTTTAAACTCCACAACTAGAAACTCCCCAACTAGGGACTCCACAACTGGAAACTCCACTACTAGATACTCCACAACTGGAAACTCGGCAACTAGAAACTCCACAACTAGACACTCCACAACTTGAAACTCCACAGCTAGAGATTCCGCAACTAGAAACTCCACAACTCAAACTTCCACAACAAGAAACTCCACAACTCGAAACTCCACAACTGGAAACTCCACAACTAGACACTCCACAACTAAAAACTCTACAACTAGAAAGTTCTAAACTAGAGACTCCACAACTAGAGACTACAACTAGAGACTTCAAACTCGAAACTCAACAACTAGAAAGTCCACAACTTGAAACTCCACAACTAGAAACTCTACAACTAGAGACTTTTCAACTAGAGAATTCGCAACTAGAAACTCCAAAACTAGAAACTCCACAACTAGAAACTCCACAACTCGAAACTCCACAACTCAAAACTCCACAACTTGAAACTCCACAACTAGACACTCCACAACTAAAAACTCTACAACTAGAAACTCCTAAACTAGAGACTCCATAACTAGAGACTCCACAACTAGAGACTTCAAAACTAGAAACTCAACAACTAGAAGCTCCACAACTAAAAACTCTACGACTAGAAATTCCAAACTTGAGACTCCGCCACTTTAAACTCCACAACCCTAGACTCCACAACTAAAAACTCCACGACTAGAAACTCCAGAACTAGAAACTCCATAACTAGAACCTCAAAAACCAGAGACTCCGCAACTACAATCTCTGCAACTAGAAACTCCACAACCTGAAACTCCACAACTAGAAACTCCAACACTAGCAACTCCACAACTAGAAACTCGGCAACTAGAGACTCCACAACTAGAAACTCCACAACTAGAGTCTCCACAACTTGAAACTCCACAACTAAAAACTCCACAACCAGAAACTCCACAACTAGAAACTCCACAACTAGAAACTCCGCAACTAGAGACTCCACAACTAGAAACTCTACAACTAGAAATTCCACATCTAGAGACCTTGCAACTAGAAACTCCGCAGCTAGAAACACCACAACTAGAAACTCCGCCACTAGAAACTCCACAACTAGAAACTCCACAACTAGAAACTCCACAACTTGAAACCTCACAGCCTTAAGTTCCGCAACTAGAAAATCCACAACTAGAGATTCCGCAACTAGAAACTCCACAACTAGAAACTCCACAACTCGAAACTCCACAACTCAAAACTCCACAACTCGAAACTCCAGAACTTGAAACTTCACAACTAGACACTCAAAAACTAAAAACTCTACAACTAGAAACTCCTAAACTAGAAACTCCACAACTAGAGACTTCAAACTAGAAACTCGAAAACTAGAAACTGCACAACTAAAACTCAACAACTAAAAACTCCACAGCTTGAGACTCCGCAACTTGAAACTCCACAACTGGAAACACCACAACTAGAAACTCCACAACTGGAAACTTCACTACTAGATACTCCACAACTAGAAACTCGACAACTAGAAACTCCACAACTAGAGACTCCACAACTTGAAACTACACAACTTGAAACCTCACAACTTTAAGTTCCGCAACTAGAAAATCTACAGCTAGAGATTCCGCAACTAGAAACTCCTAAACTCAAAACTCCAACACTAGAAACTCCAAAACTCGAAACTCCACAACTAGAGACTCTGCAACTAGAAACTCCACAACCAGAGACTCTGCAACTAGAAACTCCGCAGCTAGAAACTCCACAAATAGAAACTCCGCAACTAGAAACTCCCCAGCTAGAAACTCCGCAACTAGAAACTCCACAAGTAGAAACTCCACAACTAGATACTCCACAACTGGAAACTCCACAACTAGAAACTTCACAACTAGAGACTCCGCAACTAGAAACTCCACAACTAGATACTCCACAACTGGAAACTCCACAACTAGAAACTCCACAACTAGACTCAACAACTTGAAACTCCACAACTAGAGACTCTGCAACTAGAAACTCCACAACTAGAGACTCCGCAACTCCACAACTAGAAACTCCACAACTGGAAACTCCACAACTAGATACTCCGCAACTAGAAACTCCACAACTAGAGACTCCACAACTTGAAACTCCACAACTTTAAACTCCACAACTTGAGACTCCACAACTAAAAACTCCACAACTTGAAACTCCAAAATTAGAAACTCCACAACCAGAAACTCCACAACTAGAAACTCCACAACTAAACACTCCACAACAGGAAACTCCAAAACAAGAGACTCCACGACTAGAGACTCCACAACTAGAGACTCCACAACTTGAAACCTCACAACTTTAGGTTCCCCAACTAGAAAATCCACAGCTAGAGATTCCGCAACTAGAAACTCCTCAACTAGAAACTCCACAACTCAAAACTCCAACACTAGAAACTCCAAAACTCGAAACTCCGCAACTAGAAACTCCACAACCAGAGACTCTGCAACTAGAAACTCCGCAGCTAGAAACTGCACAAATAGAAACTCCACTACTAGATACTCCACAACTGATAACTCGGCAACTAGAAACTCCACAACTAGAGACTCCACAACTTGAAACTCCACAACTAGAGACTCTGCAACTAGAAACTCCACAACTAGAGACTCCGCAACTCCACAACTCGAAACTCCACAACTGGAAACTCCACAACTAGACACTCCACAACTAAAAACTCTTCAACTCGAAATTTCTAAACTAGAGACTCCTCAACTAAAAAATCTACAACTAGAGACTTCAAACTAGAAACTCAACAACTAGAAACTCCACAGCTAGAGACTCCACAACTAGAAACTCCACATCTTGAGACTCCGCAACTAGAAACTCCACAACTAGGGACTCCGCAACTAGAAACTCCAAGACTGGAAACTCCACAACTGGCAACTCCACTACTAGATACTCCACAACTGGAAACTCGGCAACTAGAAACTCCACAACTAGAGACTCCACAACTAGAGACTCCACAACTTGAAACTTCACAACTAGAGACTCTGCAACTAGAAACTCCACAACTAGAGACTCCGCAACTCCACAACTCGAAACTCCACAACTGGAAACTCCACAACTAGACACTCCACAACTAAAAACTCTTCAACTAGAAATTCCTAAACTAGAGACTCCACAACTAGAGAATCTACAATTAGAGACTTCAAACTAGAAACTCAAGCACTAGAAACTCCACAACTAAAAACTCAACAACTAGAAACTCCACAGCTTGAGACTCCGCAACTAGAAACTCCAACTAGAAACTCCACAACTGGAAACTCCACTACTAGATACTCCACAACTGGAAACTCGGCAACTAGAAACTCCACAACTAGAGACTCCACAACTTGAAACTCCACAACTAAAGACTCTGCAACTAGAAACTCCACAACTCGAAACTCCACTACTGGAAACTCCACAACTAGACACTCCACAACAAAAAACTCTTCAATCAGAAACTCCTAAACTAGAGACTCCACAACTAGAGAATCTACAACTAGAGACTTGAAACTAGAAACTCAACAACTGGAAACTCCACAACTAAAAACTCAACAACTAGAAACTCCACAGCTTGAGACTCCGACACTTGAAACTCCACAACTAGAGACTCCGCAACTAGAAACTCCACAACTAGGGACTCCACAACTAGAAACTCCACAACTAGAAACTCCACTACTAGATACTCCACAACTGGAAATTCGACAACTAGAAACTCCACATCTAGAGACTCCACAACTTGAAACTCCACTTAGAGACACTGCAACTAGAAACTCAACAACTAGAGACTCCGCAACTCAACAACTAGAAACTCCACAACTGGAAAATCCACAACTAGATACTCCACAACTAGAAAATCTACAACTGGAAACTCCGCAACTAGAGACTCCACAACTAGAAACTCCACAACTAGAAACTCCACAACTACAAACTCCAAAAATACAGACTCGGCAACTAGAAATTCCATATCTAGAAACTCCACAGCTAGAAACTGAAAAACTAGAGACTTCACAACTAGAAACTCAACAACTAAAAACTCCACAACTAAAAACTCTACAACTTGAAACTCCACAACTTGAGACTCCGCAACTTGAAACTTCACAACTAGAAACTCCGCCATTAAAAACTCCGCAACTAGAAACTCCGCAACTAGAATCTCCACAACTTAAAACTCCACAACTAGATACTCCACAACTGGAAACTCCACAACTAGATACTTCACAACTGGAAACTCCACAACTAGATACTCCACAACTAAAAACTTCACAACTAGAAACTCCACAACTAGACACTCCACAACTCGAAACTCCACAACTAGAATCTCCACAACTAAAAACTTCACAACCAGAGACTCCGCAACTTCACAACTAGAAACTCCACAACTGGAAACTGCACATATATATACTCTGCAACTAGAAACTCCACAACTAGAGACTCCACAACTTGAAACTCCACAACTTTAAACTCCACAACTTGAGACTCCACAACTAGAAACTCCACAACTTGAAACTCCACAGCTTGAGACTCCGCAACTAGAAACTCCCCAACTAGGGACTCCACAACTGGAAACTCCACTACTAGATACTCCACAACTGGAAACTCGGCAACTAGAAACTCCACAACTAGACACTCCACAACTTGAAACTCCAAAACTAGAGACTCTGCAACTAGAAACTCCACAACTAGAAACTCCACAACTCGAAACTCCACAACTGGAAACTCCACAACTAGACACTCCACAACTAAAAACTCTACAACTAGAAAGTTCTAAACTAGAGACTCCACAACTAGAGACTACAACTAGAGACTTCAAACTCGAAACTCAACAACTAGAAAGTCCACAACTTGAAACTCCACAACTAGAAACTCTACAACTAGAGACTCTTCAACTAGAGAATTCGCAACTAGAAACTCCAAAACTAGAAACTCCACAACTAGAAACTCCACAACTCGAAACTCCACAACTCAAAACTCCACAACTTGAAACTCCACAACTAGACACTCCACAACTAAAAACTCTAGAACTAGAAACTCCTAAACTAGAGACTCCATAACTAGAGACTCCACAACTAGAGACTTCAAAACTAGAAACTCAACAACTAGAAGCTCCACAACTAAAAACTCTACAACTAGAAATTCCAAACTTGAGACTCCACCACTTTAAACTCCACAACCCTAGACTCCACAACTAAAAACTCCACGACTAGAAACTCCAGAACTAGAAACTCCATAACTAGAACCTCGAAAACCAGAGACTCCGCAACTACAATCTCTGCAACTAGAAACTCCAAAACCTGAAACTCCACAACTAGAAACTCCAACACTAGCAACTCCACAACTAGAAACTCGGCAACTAGAGACTCCACAACTAGAAACTCCACAACTAGAGTCTCCACAACTTGAAACTCCACAACTAAAAACTGCACAACCAGAAACTCCACAACTAGAAACTCCACAACTAGAAACTCCGCAACTAGAGACTCCACAACTAGAAACTCTACAACTAGAAATTCCACATCTAGAGACCTTGCAACTAGAAACTCCGCAGCTAGAAACACCACAACTAGAAACTCCGCAACTAGAAACTCCACAACTAGAGACTCCACAACTAGAAACTCCACAACTTGAAACCTCACAGCCTTAAGTTCCGCAACTAGAAAATCCACAACTAGAGATTCCGCAACTAGAAACTCCACAACTAGAAACTCCACAACTCGAAACTCCACAACTCAAAACTCCACAATTCGAAACTCCACAACTCGAAACTCCAGAACTTGAAACTTCACAACTAGACACTCAAAAACTAAAAACTCTACAACTAGAAACTCCTAAACTAGAAACTCCACAACTAGAGACTTCAAACAAGAAACTCGAAAACTAGAAACTGCGCAACTAGAAACTCCACAGCTAGAAACTCGACAACTAGAAACTCCACAACTAGAGACTCCACAACTTGAAACTACACAACTAGAGACTCCGCAACTAAAAACTCCACAACTAGAGACTCCGCAACTCCACAACTAGAAACTCCACAACTAGAGACTCCACAACTTGAAACTACATAACTAGAGACTCCGCAACTAAAAACTCCACAACTAGAGACTCCGCAACTCCACAACTAGAAACTCCACAACTGGAAACTCCACAACTAGATACTCCGCAACTAGAAACTACATAACTAGAGACTCCACAACTTGAAACTCCACAACTTTAAACTCTACAACTTGAGACTCCACAACTAAAAACTCCACAACATTAAACTCCAAAATTAGAAACTCCACAACCAGAAACTCCACAACTAGAAACTCCACAACTAAACACTCCACAACAGGAAACTCCACAACAAGAAACTCCACGACTAGAGACTCCACAACTAGAGACTCCACAACTTGAAACCTCACAACTTTAGGTTCCGCAACTAGAAAATCCACAGCTAGAGATTCCGCAACTAGAAACTCCACAACTAGAAACTCCACAACTCAAAACTCCAACATTAGAAACTCCAAAACTCGAAACTCCACAACTAGAGACTCCGCAACTAGAAACTCTACAACCAGAGACTGCAACTAGAAACTCCGCAGCTAGAAACTGCACAAATAGAAACTCCACTACTAGATACTCCACAACTGAAAACTCGGCAACTAGAGACTCCACAACTAGAGACTCCACAACTTGAAACTCCACAACTAGAGACTCTGCAACTAGAAACTCCTCAACTAGAGACTCCGCAACTCCACAACTCGAAACTCCACAACTGGAAACTCCACAACTAGACACTCCACAACTAAAAACTCTTCAACTCGAAATTCCTAAACTAGAGACTCCCCAACTAAAAAATCTACAACTAGAGACTTCAAACTAGAAACTCAACAACTAGAAACTCCACAACTAGAGACTCCACAACTAGAAACTCCACATCTTGAGACTCCGCAACTAGAAACTCCACAACTAGGGACTCCGCAACTAGAAACTCCAAGACTGGAAACTCCACAACTGGCAACTCCACTACTAGATACTCCACAACTGGAAACTCGGCAACTAGAAACTCCACAACTAGAGACTCCACAACTAGAGACTCCACAACTTGAAACTCCACAACTAGAGACTCTGCAACCAGAAACTCCACAACTAGAGACTCCGCAACTCCACAACTCGAAACTCCACAACTTGAAACTCCACAACTAGACACTAAACAACTAAAAACTCTTCAACTAGAAATTCCTAAACTAGAGACTCCACAACTAGAGAATCTACAAATAGAGACTTCAAACTAGAAACTCAAGCACTAGAAACTCCACAACTAAAAACTCAACAACTAGAAACTCCACAGCTTGAGACTCCGCAACTAGAAACTCCACAACTAGGGACTCCGCAACTAGAAACTCCAACTAGAAACTCCACAACTGGAAACTCCACTACTAGATACTCCACAACTGGAAACTCGGCAACTAGAAACTCCCCAACTAGAGACTCCACAACTTGAAACTCCACAACTAAAGACTCTGCAACTAGAAACTCCACAACTCGAAACTCCACTACTGGAAACTCCACAACTAGACACTCCACAACAAAAAACTCTTCAATCAGAAACTCCTAAACTAGAGACTCCACAACTAGAGAATCTACAACTAGAGACTTGAAACTAGAAACTCAACAACTGGAAACTCCACAACTAAAAACTCAACAACTAGAAACTCCACAGCTTGAGACTCCGACACTTGAAACTCCACAACTAGAGACTCCGCAAATAGAAACTCCACAACTAGGGACTCCACAACTAGAAACTCCACAACTCGAAACTCCACTACTAGATACTCCACAACTGGAAATTCGACAACTAGAAACTCCACATCTAGAGACTCCACAACTTGAAACTCCACTTAGAGACACTGCAACTAGAAACTCAACAACTAGAGACTCCGCAACTCAACAACTAGAAACTCCACAACTGGAAAATCCACAACTAGATACTCCACAACTAGAAAATCTACAACTGGAAACTCCGCAACTAGAGACTCCACAACTAGAAACTCCACAACTAGAGTCTCCACAACTTGAAACTCCACAACTAAAAACTCCACAACCAGAAACTCCACAACTAGAAACTCCACAACTAGAAACTCCGCAACTAGAGACTCTACAACTAGAAACTCTACAACTAGAAATTCCACATCTAGAGACCTTGCAACTAGAAACTCCGCAGCTAGAAACACCACAACTAGAAACTCCGCAACTAGAAACTCCACAACTAGAGACTCCACAACTAGAAACTCCACAACTTGAAACCTCACAGCCTGAAGTTCCGCAACTAGAAAATCCACAACTAGAGATTCCGCAACTAGAAACTCCACAACTAGAAACTCCACAACTCGAAACTCCACAACTCAAAACTCCACAATTCGAAACTCCACAACTCGAAACTCCAGAACTTGAAACTTCACAACTAGACACTCAAAAACTAAAAACTCTACAACTAGAAACTCCTAAACTAGAAACTCCACAACTAGCGACTTCAAACTAAAACTCGAAAACTAGAAACTGCACAACTAAAACTCAACAACTAAAAACTCCACAGCTTGAGACTCCGCAACTTGAAACTCCACAACTGGAAACACCGCAACAAAAAACTCCACAACTGGAAACTTCACTACTAGATACTCCACAACTAGAAACTTCACAACTAGATACTCCACAACTAAAAACTCCACAACTAGAAACTCCACAACTAGACACTCCACAACTCGAAACTCCACAACTAGAATCTCCACAACTAAAAACTTCACAACCAGAGACTCCGCAACTTCACAACTAGAAACTCCACAACTGGAAACTGCACATATATATACTCTGCAACTAGAAACTCCACAACTAGAGACTCCACAACTTGAAACTCCACAACTTTAAACTCCACAACTAGAAACTCCCCAACTAGGGACTCCACAACTGGAAACTCCACTACTAGATACTCCACAACTGGAAACTCGGCAACTAGAAACTCCACAACTAGACACTCCACAACTTGAAACTCCAAAACAACAGACTCTGCAACTAGAAACTCCACAACTCCAAACTCCACAACTGGAAACTCCACAACTAGAAACTCCACAACAGGAGACTCCACAACTAGAAACTCCACACCTAGAAACACCACAACTAGAAATTCCACAACTTGAAACCTCACGACCTTAAGTTCCGCAACTAGAAAATCCACAGCTAGAGATTCCGCAACTAGAAACTCCACAACTCAAACTTCCACAACAAGAAACTCCACAACTCGAAACTCCACAACTGGAAACTCCACAACTAGACACTCCACAACTAAAAACTCTACAACTAGAAACTCTACAACTAGAAGCTCTACAACTAGAAACTCCTAAACTAGAGACTCCATAACTAGAGACTCCACAACTAGAGACTTCAAAACTAGAAACTCAACAACTAGAAGCTCCACAACTAAAAACTCTACAACTAGAAATTCCAAACTTCAGACTCTGCCACTTTAAACTCCACAACCCTAGACTCCACAACTAAAAACTCCATGACTAGAAACTCCAGAACTAGAAACTCCATAACTAGAACCTCGAAAACCAGAGACTCCGCAACTACAATCTCTGCAACTAGAAACTCCACAACCTGAAACTCCACAACTAGAAACTCGGCAACTAGAGACTCCACAACTAGAAACTCCACAACTAGAGTCTCCACAACTTGAAACTCCACAACTAAAAACTCCACAACCAGAAACTCCACAACTAGAAACTCCACAACTAGAAACTCCGCAACTAGAGACTCCACAACTAGAAACTCTACAACTAGAAATTCCACATCTAGAGACCTTGCAACTAGAAACTCCGCAGCTAGAAACACCACAACTAGAAACTCCGCCACTAGAAACTCCACAACTAGAAACTCCACAACTAGAAACTCCACAACTTGAAACCTCACAGCCTTAAGTTCCGCAACTAGAAAATCCACAACTGGAGATTCCGCAACTAGAAACTCCACAACTAGAAACTCCACAACTCGAAACTCCACAACTCCAAACTCCACAACTCGAAACTCCAGAACTTGAAACTTCACAACTAGACACTCAAAAACTAAAAACTCTACAACTAGAACCTCCTAAACTAGAAACTCCACAACTAGAGACTTCAAACTAGAAACTCGAAAACTAGAAACTGCACAACTAAAACTCAACAACTAAAAACTCCACAGCTTGAGACTCCGCAACTTGAAACTCCACAACTGGAAACACCGCAACTAGAAACTCCACAACTGGAAACTTCACTACTAGATACTCCACAACTAGAAACTCGACAACTAGAAACTCCACAACTAGAGACTCCACAACTTGAAACTACACAACTAGAGACTCTGCAACTCCACAACTAGAAACTCCACAACTGGAAAATCCACAACTAGAAGCTCCTCAACTAGAAACTCTACAACTAGAGACTCCGCAACTAGAAACTCCACAACAAGGGACTTCGCAACTAGAAACTCCACAACTAGAAACTCCACAACTGGAAACTCCACGACTAGATACTCCACAACTGGAAACTCGGCAACTAGAAACTCCACAACTAGAGACTCCACAACTTGAAACTCCACAACTAGAGACTCTGCAACTAGAAACTCCACAACTAGAGACTCCGCAACTCCACAACTAGAAACTCCACAACTGGAAAATTCACAACTATTTACTCCACAACTAAAAAATCCACAACTAGAAACTCCACAACTATAGACTCCACAACTTGAAACTCCACAAGTTTAAACTCCACAACTTGAGACTCCACAACTAGGAACTCCACAACTAGAAACTCCCCAACTAGAAACTTTACAACTTGGAACTCCACAACCAGAAACTCCACAACTAGAAACTCCACAACTAGAGACTCCGCAACTAGAAACTCCACAACCAGAGACTCTGCAACTAGAAATTCCGCAACTAGAAACTCCACAAATAGAAACTCCGCAGCTAGAAACTACACAACTAGAGACTCCACAACTAGAAATTCCACAACTAGAAACTCCACAACTTGAAACTCCACAACTTGAAACCTCACAACTTTAAGTTCCGCAACTAGAAAATCTACAGCTAGAGATTCCGCAACTAGAAACTCCTAAACTCAAAACTCCAACACTAAAAACTCCAAAACTCGAAATTCCACAACTAGAGACTCCGCAACTAGAAACTCCACAACCAGAGACTCTGCAACTAGAAACTCCGCAGCTAGAAACTCCACAAATAGAAACTCCGCAACTAGAAAGTCCACAGCTAGAAACTCCGCAACTAGAAACTCCACAAGTAGAAACTCCACAACTAGATACTCCACAACTGGAAACTCCACAACTAGAAACTTCACAACTAGAGACTCCGCAACTAGAAACTCCACAACTGGAAACTCCACAACTAGATACTCCACAACTAGAAACTCCACAACTAGACTCAACAACTTGAAACTCCACAACTAGAGACTCCGCAACTAGAAACTCCACAACTAGAGACTCCGCAACTCCACAACTAGAAACTCCACAACTGGAAACTCCACAACTAGATACTCCGCAACTAGAAACTCCACAACTAGAGACTCCACAACTTGAAACTCCACAACTTTAAACTCCACAACTTGAGACTCCACAACTAAAAACTCCACAACTTGAAACTCCAAAATTAGAAACTCCACAACCAGAAACTCCACAACTAGAAACTCCACAACTAAACACTCCGCAACAGGAAACTCCAAAACAAGAGACTCCACGACTTGAAACCTCACAACTTTAGGTTCCGCAACTAGAAAATCCACAGCTAGAGATTCCGCAAGTAGAAACTCCACAACTAGAAACTCCACAACTCAAAACTCCAACACTAGAAACTCCAAAACTCGAAACTCCACAACTAGAGACTCCACAACTAGAAACTCCACAACCAGAGACTCTGCAACTAGAAACTCCGCAGCTAGAAACTGCACAAATAGAAACTCCACTACTAGATACTCCACAACTGAAAACTCGGCAACTAGAAACTCCACAACTAGAGACTCCACAACTTGAAACTCCACAACTAGAGACTCTGCAACTAGAAACTCCACAACTAGAGACTCCGCAACTCCACAACTCGAAACTCCACAACTGGAAACTCCACAACTAGACACTCCACAACTAAAAACTCTTCAACTAGAAATTCCTAAACTAGATACTCCACAACTAAAAAATCTACAACTAGAGACTTCAAACTAGAAACTCAACAACTAGAAACTCCACAACTAAAAACTCCACAACTAGAAACTCCACATCTTGAGACTCCGCAACTAGAAACTCCACAACTAGGGACTCCGCAACTAGAAACTCCAAAACTGGAAACTCCACAACCGGCAACTCCACTACTAGATACTCCACAACTGGAAACTCGGCAACTAGAAACTCCACAACTAGAGACTCCACAACTTGAAACTCCACAACTAGAGACTCTGCAACTAGAAACTCCACAACTAGAGACTCCGCAACTCCACAACTTGAAACTCCACAACTGAAATCTCCACAACTAGACACTCCACAACTAAAAACTCTTCAACTAGAAATTCCTAAACTAGAGACTCCACAACTAGAGAATCTACAACTAGAGACTTCAAACTAGAAACTCAAGCACTAGAAACTCCACAACTAAAAACTCAACAACTAGAAACTCCACAGCTTGAGACTCCGCAACTAGAAACTCCACAACTAGGGACTCCGCAACTAGAAACTCCAACTAGAAACTCCACAACTGGAAACTCCACTACTAGATACTCCACAACTGGAAACTCGGCAACTAGAAACTCCACAACTAGAGACTCCACAACTTGAAACTCAACAACTAAAGACTCTGCAACTAGAAACTCCACAACTCGAAACTCCACTACTGGAAACTCCACAACTAGACACTCCACAACAAAAAACTCTTCAATCAGAAACTCCTAAACTAGAGACTCCACAACTAGAGAATCTACAACTAGAGACTTGAAACTAGAAACTCAACAACTGGAAACTCCACAACTTGAAACTCCACTACTAGATACTCCACAACTGGAAATTCGACAACTTGAAACTCCACATCTAGAGACTCCACAACTTGAGACTCCACTTAGAGACTCTGCAACTAGAAACTCAACAACTAGAGACTCCGCCACTCAACAACTAGAAACTCCACAACTGGAAAATCCACAACTAGATACTCCACAACTAGAAAATCTACAACTGGAAACTCCGCAACTAGAGACTCCACAACTAGAAACTCCACAACTAGAAACTCCACAACTACAAACTCCACAAATACAGACTCCACAACTAGAAATTCCATATCTAGAAACTCCACAGCTAGAAACTGAAAAACTAGAGACTTCACAACTAGAAACTCAACAACTAAAGACTCCACAACTAAAAACTCCACAACTGGAAACTCCACAACTTGAGACTCCGCAACTTGAAACTTCACAACTAGAAACTCCGCTATTAAAAACTCCGCAACTAGAAACTCCGCAACTAGAATCTCCACAACTTAAAACTCCACAACTAGATACTCCACAACTGGAAACTCCACAACTAGATACTTCACAACTGGAAACTCCACAACTAGATACTCCACAACTAAAAACTCCATAACTAGAAACTCCACAACTAGACACTCCACAACTCGAAACTCCACAACTAGAATCTCCACAACTAAAAATTCCACAACCAGAGACTCCGCAACTTCACAACTAGAAACGCCACAACTGGAAACTGCACATATATATACTCTGCAACTAGAAACTCCACAACTAGAGACTCCACAACTTGAAACTCCACAACTTTAAACTCCACAACTTGAGACTCCACAACTAGAAACTCCACAACTTGAAACTCCACAGCTTGAGACTCCGCAACTAGAAACTCCTCAACTAGGGACTCCACAACTGGAAACTCCACTACTAGATACTCCACAACTGGAAACTCCACAACTCAAAACTCCACAACTTGAAACTCCACAACTAGACACTCCACAACTAAAAACTCTACAACTAGAAACTCCTAAACTAGTGACTCCATAACTAGAGACTCCACAACTAGAGACTTCAAAACTAGAAACTCAACAACTAGAAGCTCCACAACTAAAAACTCTACAACTAGAAATTCCAAACTTGAGACTTTCCCACTTTAAACTCCACAACCCTAGACTCCACAACTAAAAACTCCACGACTAGAAACTCCACAACTAGAAACTCCATAACTAGAACCTCGAAAACCAGAGACTCCACAACTACAATCTCTGCAACTAGAAACTCCACAACCTGAAACTTCACAACTAGAAACTCCAACACTAGCAACTCCACAACTAGAAACTCCGCAACTAGAGACTCCACAACTAGAAACTCCACAACTAGAGTCTCCACAACTTGAAACTCCACAACTAAAAACTCCACAACCAGAAACTCCACAACTAGAAACTCCACAATTAGAAACTCCGCAACTAGAGACTCCACAACTAGAAACTCTACAACTAGAAATTCCACATCTAGAGACCTTACAACTAGAAACTCCGCAGCTAGAAACACCACAACTAGAAACTCCGCAACTAGAAACTCCACATCTAGAAACTCCACAACTAGAAACTCCACAACTTGAAACCTCACAGCCTTAAGTTCCGCAACTAGAAAATCCACAACTAGAGATTCCGCAACTAGAAACTCCACAACTAGAAACTCCACAACTCGAAACTCCACAACTCAAAACTCCACAATTCGAAACTCCACAACTCGAAACTCCAGAACTTGAAACTTCACAACTAGACACTCAAAAACTAAAAACTCTACAACTAGAAACTCCTAAACTAGAAACTCCACAACTAGAGACTTCAAACTAGAAACTCGAAAACTAGAAACTGCACAACTAAAACTGAACAACTAAAAACTCCACAGCTTGAGACTCCGCAACTTGAAACTCCACAACTGGAAACACCGCAACTAGAAACTCCACAACTGGAAACTTCACTACTAGATACTCCACAACTAGAAACTCGACAACTAGAAACTCCAACCTAGAGACTCCACAACTTGAAACTCCACAACTAGAGACTCTGCAACTCAACAACTAGAAACTCCACATCTTGAGACTCCGCAACTAGAAACTCCACAACTAGGGACTTCGCAACTAGAAACTCCACAACTGGAAACTCCACAACCGGCAACTCCACAACTAGACACTCCACAACTAAAAACTCTTCAACTAGAAATTCCTAAACTAGAGACTCCACAACTAGAGAATCTACAACTAGAGACTTCAAACTAGAAACTCAAGCACTGGAAACTACACAACTAAAAACTCAACAACTAGAAACTCCACAGCTTGAGACTCCGCAACTTGAAACTCCACAACTAGGGACTCCACAACTAAAAACTCCACAACTCGAAACTCCTCTACTAGATACTCCACAACTGGAAACTCGACAACTAGAAACTCCACATCCAGAGACTCCACAACTCAACAACTAGAAACTCCACAACTGGAAAATCCACAACTAGATACTCCACAACTAGAAAATCTACAACTAGAAACTCTGCAACTAGAGACTCCACAACTAGAAACTCCACAACTAGAAACTCCACAACTACAAACCCCACAAATACAGACTCGGCAACTAGAAATTCCATATCTAGAAACTCCACAGCTAGAAACTGCAAAACTAGAGACTTCACAACTATAAACTCAACAACTAAAAACTCCACAACTAAAAACTCCACAACTGGAAACTCCACAACTTGAGACTCCGCAACTTGAAACTTAACAACTAGAAACTCCGCTATTAAAAACTCCGCAACTAGAAACTCGGCAACTAGAAACTCCACAATTTAAAACTCCACAACTAGATACTCCACAACTGGAAACTCCACAACTAGATACTTCACAACTGGAAACTCCACAACTAAAAACTCCACAACTTGAAACTCCAAAATTAGAAACTCCACAACCAGAAACTCCACAACTAGAAACTCCACAACTAAACACTCCACAACAGGAAACTCCAAAACAAGAGACTCCACGACTAGAGACTCCACAACTAGAGACTCCACAACTTGAAACCTCACAACTTTAGGTTCCGCAACTAGAAAATCCACAGCTAGCTAGAGATTCCGCAACTAGAAACTCCACAACTAGAAACTCCACAACTCAAAACTCCAACACTAGAAACTCCAAAACTCGAAACTCCACAACTAGAAACTCCGAAACTAGAAACTCCACAACCAGAGACTCTGCAACTAGAAACTCCACAGCTAGAAACTGCACAAATAGAAACTCCACTACTAGATACTCCACAACTGAAAACTCGGCAACTAGAAACTCCACAACTAGAGACTCCACAACTTGAAACTCCACAACTAGAGACTCTGCAACTAGAAACTCCACAACTAGAGACTCCGCAACTCCACAACTCGAAACTCCACAACTGGAAACTCCACAACTAGACACTCCACAACTAAAAACTCTTCAACTAGAAATTCCTAAACTAGAGACTCCACAACTAAAAAATCTACAACTAGAGACTTCAAACTAGAAACTCAACAACTAGAAACTCCACAACTAAAAACTCCACAACTAGAAACTCCACAACTAGAGACTCCACAACTTGAAACTCCAGAACTAGAGACTCTGCAACTAGAAACTCCACAACTAGAGACTCCGCAACTCCACAACTCGAAACTCCACAACTGGAAACTCCACAACTAGACACTCCACAACTAAAAACTCTTCAACTAGAAATTCCTAAACTAGAGACTCCACAACTAGAGAATCTACAACTAGAGACTTCAAACTCGAAACTCAACAACTAGAAAGTTCACAACTTGAAACTCCACAACTAGAAACTCTACAACTAGAGACTCTTCAACTACAGAATTCGCAACTAGAAACTCCAAAACTAGAAACTCCACAACTAGAAACTCCACAACTCGAAACTCCACAACTCAAAACTCCACAACTTGAAACTCCACAACCTTATGTTACGCAACTAGAAAATCTACAGCTAGAGACTCCGCAACTAGAAACTCCACAACCAGAGACTCTGCAACTAGAAACTCTGCAGCTAGAAACTGCACAAATAGAAACTCCACTACTAGATACTCCACAACTGAAAACTCGGCAACTAGAAACTCCACAACTAGAGACTCCACAGCTTGAAACTCCACAACTAGAGACTCTGCAACTAGAAACTCCACAACTAGAGACTCCGCAACTCCACAACTCGAAACTCCACAACTCAAAACTCCACAATTCGAAACTCCACAACTCGAAACTCCAGAACTTGAAACTTCACAACTAGACACTCAAAAACTAAAACTCTACAACTAGAAACTCCTAAACTAGAAACTCCACAACTAGAGACTTCAAACTAGAAACTCGAAAATTAGAAACTGCACAACTAAAACTCAACAACTAAAAACTCCACAGCTTGAGACTCCGCAACTTGAAACTCCACAACTGGAAACACCGCAACTAGAAACTCCACAACTAGAAACTTCACTACTAGATACTCCACAACTAGAAACTCGACAACTAGAAACTCCACAACTAGAGACTCCACAACTTGAAACTCCACAACTAGAGACTCCGCAACTAGAAACTCCACAACAAGGGACTTCGCAACTAGAAACTCCACAACTAGAAACTCCACATCGGGAAACTCCACTACTAGATACTCCACAACTGGAAACTCGGCAACTAGAAACTCCACAACTAGAGA
The DNA here is from genome assembly GCF_043290135.1 of Rhipicephalus microplus. Taxonomy (NCBI): domain Eukaryota; kingdom Metazoa; phylum Arthropoda; class Arachnida; order Ixodida; family Ixodidae; genus Rhipicephalus; species Rhipicephalus microplus. The sequence goes on from NW_027464586.1 coordinate 39,879,065, forward strand.
CTCCACAACTTGAAACTCCACAACTAGAGACTCTGCAACTAGAAACTCCACAACTAGAGACTCCGCAACTCCACAACTAGAAACTCCACAACTAGAAACTTTACAACTTGGAACTCCACAACCAGAAACTCCACAACACAAAACTCCACAACTAGAGACTCCGCAACTAGAAACTCCACAACCAGAGACTCTGCAACTAGAAATTCCGCAACTAGAAACTCCACAAATAGAAACTCCGCAGCTAGAAACTACACAACTAGAGACTCCACAACTAGAAATTCCACAACTAGAAACTCCACAACTTGAAACTCCACAGCTTGAAACCTCACAACTTTAAGTTCCGCAACTAGAAAATCTACAGCTAGAGATTCCGCAACTAGAAACTCCTAAACTCAAAACTCCAACACTAGAAATTCCAAAACTCGAAACTCCGCAACTAGAGACTCCGCAACTAGAAACTCCACAACCAGAGACTCTGCAACTAGAAACTCCGCAGCTAGAAACTCCACAAATAGAAACTCCGCAACTAGAAACTCCACAGCCAGAAACTCCGCAACTAGAAACTCCTCAAGTAGAAACTCCACAACTAGATACTCCACAACTGGAAACTCCACAACTAGAAACTTCACAACTAGAGACTCCGCAACTAGAAACTCCACAACTAGATACTCCACAACTGGAAACTCCACAACTAGAAACTCCACAACTAGACTCCACAACTTGAAACTCCACAACTAGAGACTCCGCAACTAAAAACTCCACAACTAGAGACTCCGCAACTCCACAACTAGAAACTCCACAACTGGAAACTCCACAACTAGATACTCCGCAACTAGAAACTACATAACTAGAGACTCCACAACTTGAAACTCCACAACTTGAAACTCCACAACTAGAGACTCCGCAACTAAAAACTCCACAACTAGAGACTCCGCAACTCCACAACTAGAAACTCCACAACTGGAAACTCCACAACTAGATACTCCGCAACTAGAAACTACATAACTAGAGACTCCACAACTTGAAACTCCACAACTTTAAACTCTACAACTTGAGACTCCACAACTAAAAACTCCACAACATTAAACTCCAAAATTAGAAACTACACAACCAGAAACTCCACAACTAGAAACTCCACAACTAAACACTCCACAACAGGAAACTCCACAACAAGAAACTCCACGACTAGAGACTCCACAACTAGAGACTCCACAACTTGAAACCTCACAACTTTAGGTTCCGCAACTAGAAAATCCACAGCTAGAGATTCCGCAACTAGAAACTCCACGACTCAAAACTCCAACACTAGAAACTCCAAAACTCGAAACTCCACAACTAGAGACTCCGCAACTAGAAACTCTACAACCAGAGACTGCAACTAGAAACTCCGCAGCTAGAAACTGCACAAATAGAAACTCCACTACTAGATACTCCACAACTGAAAACTCGGCAACTAGAGACTCCACAACTAGAGACTCCACAACTTGAAACTCCACAACTAGAGACTCTGCAACTAGAAACTCCACAACTAGAGACTCCGCAACTCCACAACTCGAAACTCCACAACTGGAAACTCCACAACTAGACACTCCACAACTAAAAACTCTTCAACTAGAAATTCCTAAACTAGAGACTCCTCAACTAAAAAATCTACAACTAGAGACTTCAAACTAGAAACTCAACAACTAGAAACTCCACAACTAGAGACTCCACAACTAGAAACTCCACATCTTGAGACTCCGCAACTAGAAACTCCACAACTAGGGACTCCGCAACTAGAAACTCCACAACTGGAAACTCCACAACTGGCAACTCCACTACCAGATACTCCACAACTGGAAACTCGGCAACTAGAAACTCCACAACTAGAGACTCCACAACTTGAAACTCCACAACTAAAGACTCTGCAACTAGAAACTCCACAACTCGAAACCCCACTACTGGAAACTCCACAACTAGATACTCCACAACAAAAAACTCTTCAACCAGAAACTCCTAAACTAGAGACTCCACAACTAGAGAATCTACAACTAGAGACTTGAAACTAGAAACTCAACAACTGGAAACTCCACAACAAAAAACTCAACAACTAGAAACTCCACAGCTTGAGACTCCGACACTTGAAACTCCACAACTAGAGACTCCGCAACTAGAAACTCCACAACTAGGGACTCCACAACTAGAAACTCCACAACTAGAAACTCCACAACTCGAAACTCCACTACTAGATACTCCACAACTGGAAACTCGACAACTAGAAACTCCACATCTAGAGACTCCACAACTTGAAACTCCACTTAGAGACACTGCAACTAGAAACTCAACAACTAGAGACTCCGCAACTCAAACACTAGAAACTCCACAACTGGAAAATCCACAACTAGATACTCCACAACTAGAAAATCTATAACTAGAAACTCCGCAACTAGAGACTCCACAAGTAGAAACTCCACAACTAGAAACTCCACAACTACAAACTCCACAAATACAGACTCGGCAACTAGAAATTCCATATCTAGAAACTCCACAGCTAGAAACTGAAAACTAGAGACTTCACATCTAGAAACTCAACAACTAAAAACTCCACAACTAAAAACTCCACAACTGGAAACTCCACAACTTGAGACTCCGCAACTTGAAACTTCACAACTAGAAACTCCGCTATTAAAAACTCCGCAACTAGAAACTCCACAACTTAAAACTCCACAACTAGATACTCCACAACTGGAAACTCCACAACTAGATACTTCACAACTGGAAACTCCACAACTAGATACTCCACAACGAAAAACTCCACAACTAGAAACTCCACAACTAGACACTCCACAACTCGAAACTCCACAACTAGAATCTCCACAACTAAAAACTTCACAACCAGAGACTCCGCAACTTCACAACTAGAAACTCCACAACTGGAAACTGCACATATATATACTCTGCAACTAGAAACTCCACAACTAGAGACTCCACAACTTGAAACTCCACAACTTTAAACTCCACAACTTGAGACTCCACAACTAGAAACTCCACAACTTGAAACTCCACAGCTTGAGACTCCGCAACTAGAAACTCCCCAACTAGGGACTCCACAACTGGAAACTCCACTACTAGATACTCCACAACTGGAAACTCGGCAACTAGAAACTCCACAACTAGACACTCCACAACTTGAAACTCCAAAACTAGAGACTCTGCAACTAGAAACTCCACAACTCGAAACTCCACAACTGGAAACTCCACAACTAGAAACTCCACAACAGGAGACTCCACAACTAGAAACTCCACACCTAGAAACACCACAACTAGAAACTCCACAACTTGAAACCTCACAACCTTAAGTTCCGCAACTAGAAAATCCACAGCTAGAGATTCCGCAACTAGAAACTCCACAACTCAAACTTCCACAACAAGAAACTCCACAACTCGAAACTCCACAACTGGAAACTCCACAACTAGACACTCCACAACTAAAAACTCTACAACTAGAAAGTTCTAAACTAGAGACTCCACAACTAGAGACTACAACTAGAGACTTCAAACTTGAAACTCAACAACTAGAAAGTCCACAACTTGAAACTCCACAACTAGAAACTCTACAACTAGAGACTCTTCAACTAGAGAATTCGCAACTAGAAACTCCAAAACTAGAAACTCCACAACTCGAAACTCCACAACTAGAAACTCCACAACTTAGAACTCCACAACTTGAAACTCCACAACAAGACACTCCACAACTAAAAACTCTACAACTAGAAACTCCTAAACTAGAGACTCCATAACTAGAGACTCCACAACTAGAGACTTCAAAACTAGAAACTCAACAACTAGAAGCTCCACAACTAAAAACTCTACAACTAGAAATTCCAAACTTGAGACTCCGCCACTTTAAACTCCACAACCCTAGACTCCACAACTAAAAACTCCACGACTAGAAACTCCAGAACTAGAAACTCCATAACTAGAACCTCGAAAACCAGAGACTCCGCAACTACAATCTCTGCAACTAGAAACTCCACAACCTGAAACTCCACAACTAGAAACTCCAACACTAGCAACTCCACAACTAGAAACTCGGCAACTAGAGACTCCACAACTAGAAACTCCACAACTAGAGTCTCCACAACTTGAAACTCCACAACTAAAAACTCCACAACCCGAAACTCCACAACTAGAAACTCCACAACTAGAAACTCCGCAACTAGAGACTCCACAACTAGAAACTCTACAACTAGAAATTCCACATCTAGAGACCTTGCAACTAGAAACTCCGCAGCTAGAAACACCACAACTAGAAACTCCGCCACTAGAAACTCCACAACTAGAAACTCCACAACTAGAAACTCCACAACTTGAAACCTCACAGCCTTAAGTTCCGCAACTAGAAAATCCACAACTAGAGATTCCGCAACTAGAAACTCCACAACTAGAAACTCCACAACTCGAAACTCCACAACTCAAAACTCCACAACTCGAAACTCCAGAACTTGAAACTTCACAACTAGACACTCAAAAACTAAAAACTCTACAACTAGAAACTCCTAAACTAGAAACTCCACAACTAGAGACTTCAAACTAGAAACTCGAAAACCAGAAACTGCACAACTAAAACTGAACAACTAAAAACTCCACAGCTTGAGACTCCGCAACTTGAAACTCCACAACTGGAAACACCGCAACTAGAAACTCCACAACTGGAAACTTCACTACTAGATACTCCACAACTAGAAACTTGACAACTAGAAACTCCACAACTAGAGACTCCACAACTTGAAACTACACTAGAGACTCTGCAACTCCACAACTAGAAACTCCACAACTGGAAAATCCACAACTAGAAGCTCATCAACTAGAAACTCTACAACTAGAGACTCCGCAACTAGAAACTCCACAACAAGGGACTTCGCAACTAGAAACTCCACAACTAGAAACTCCACAACTGGAAACTCGGCAACTAGAAACTCCACAACTAGAGACTCCACAACTTGAAACTCCACAACTAGAGACTCTGCAACTAGAAACTCCACAACTAGAGACTCCGCAACTCCACAACTAGAAACTCCACAACTGGAAAATTCACAACTATTTACTCCACAACTAAAAAATCCACAACTAGAAACTCCACAACTATAGACTCCACAACTTGAAACTCCACAAGTTTAAACTCCACAACTTGAGACTCCACAACTAGAAACTCCACAACTAGAAACTCCCCAACTAGAAACTTTACAACTTGGAACTCCACAACCAGAAACTCCACAACTAGAAACTCCACAACTAGAGACTCCGCAACTAGAAACTCCACAACCAGAGACTCTGCAACTAAAAATTCCGCAACTAGAAACTCCACAAATACAAACTCCGCAGCTAGAAACTACACAACTAGAGACTCCACAACTAGAAATTCCACAACTAGAAACTCCACAACTTGAAACTCCACAACTTGAAACCTCACAACTTTAAGTTCCGCAACTAGAAAATCTACAGCTAGAGATTCCGCAACTAGAAACTCCTAAACTCAAAACTCCAACACTAGAAACTCCAAAACTTGAAACTCCACAACTAGAGACTCCGCAACTAGAAACTCCACAGCTAGAAACTCCGCAACTAGAAACTCCACAAGTAGAAACTCCACAACTAGATACTCCACAACTGGAAACTCCACAACTAGAAACTTCACAACTAGAGACTCCGCAACTAGAAACTCCACAACTGGAAACTCCACAACTAGATACTCCACAACTGGAAACTCCACAACTAGAAACTCCACAACTAGACTCAACAACTTGAAACTCCACAACTAGAGACTCCGCAACTAGAAACTCCACAACTAGAGACTCCGCAACTCCACAACTAGAAACTCCACAACTGGAAACTCCACAACTAGATCCTCTGCAACTAGAAACTCCACAACTAGAGACTCCACAACTTGAAACTCCACAACTTTAAACTCCACAACTTGAGACTCCACAACTAAAAACTCCACAACTTGAAACTCCAAAATTAGAAACTCCACAACTAAACACTCCACAACAGGAAACTCCAAAACAAGAGACTCCACGACTAGAGACTCCACAACTAGAGACTCCACAACTTGAAACCTCACAACTTTAGGTTCCGCAACTAGAAAATCCACAGCTAGAGATTCCGCAACTAGAAACTCCTCAACTAGAAACTCCACAACTCAAAACTCCAACACTAGAAACTCCAAAACTCGAAACTCCACATCTAGAGACTCCGCAACTAGAAACTCCACAACCAGAGACTCTGCAACTAGAAACTCCGCAGCTAGAAACTGCACAAATAGAAACTCCACTACTAGATACTCCACAACTGAAAACTCGGCAACTAGAAACTCCACAACTAGAGACTCCACAACTTGAAACTCCACAACTAGAGACTCTGCAACTAGAAACTCCACAACTAGAGACTCCGCAACTCCACAACTCGAAACTCCACAACTGGAAACTCCACAACTAGACACTCAACAACTAAAAACTCTTCAACTAGAAATTCCTAAACTAGAGACTCCACAACTAAAAAATCTACAACTAGAGACTTCAAACTAGAAACTCAACAACTAGAAACTCCACAACTAAAAACTCCACAACTAGAAACTCCACATCTTGAGACTCCGCAACTAGAAACTCCACAACTAGGGACTCCGCAACTAGAAACTCCAAGACTGGAAACTCCACAACTGGCAACTCCACTACTAGATACTCCACAACTGGAAACTCGGCAACTAGAAACTCCACAACTAGAGACTCCACAACTAGAGACTCCACAACTTGAAACTCCACAACTAGAGACTCTGCAACTAGAAACTCCACAACTAGAGACTCCGCAACTCCACAACTCGAAACTCCACAACTGGAAACTCCACAACTAGACACCCCACAACTAAAAACTCTTCAACTAGAAATTCCTAAACTAGAGACTCCACAACTAGAGAATCTACAAATAGAGACTTCAAACTAGAAACTCAAGCACTAGAAACTCCACAACTAAAAACTCAAAACTAGAAACTCCACAGCTTGAGACTCCGCAACTAGAAACTCCACAACTAGGGACTCCGCAACTAGAAACTCCAACTAGAAACTCCACAACTGGAAACTCCACTACTAGATACTCCACAACTGGAAACTCGGCAACTAGAAACTCCACAGCTAGAGACTCCACAACTTGAAACTCCACAACTAAAGACTCTGCAACTAGAATCTCCACAACTCGAAACTCCAGTACTGGAAACTCCACAACTAGACACTCCACAACAAAAAACTCTTCAATCAGAAACTCCTAAACTAGAGACTCCACAACTAGAAAATCTACAACTAGAGACTTGAAACTAGAAACTCAACAACTGGAAACTCCACAACTAAAAACTCAACAACTAGAAACTCCACAGCTTGAGACTCCGACACTTGAAACTCCACAACTAGAGACTCCGCAACTAGAAACTCCACAACTAGGGACTCCACAACTAGAAACTCCACAACTAGAAACTCCACAACTCGAAACTCCACTACTAGATACTCCACAACTGATAATTCGACAACTAGAAACTCCACATCTAGAGACTCCACAACTTGAAACTCCACTTAGAGACACTGCAACTAGAAACTCAACAACTAGAGACTCCGCAACTCAACAACTAGAAACTCCACAACTGGAAAATCCACAACTAGATACTCCACAACTAGAAAATCTACAACTGGAAACTCCGCAACTAGAGACTCCACAACTAGAAACTCCACAACTAGAAACTCCACAACTACAAACTCCACAAATACAGACTCGGCAACTAGAAATTCCATATCTAGAAACTCCACAGCTAGAAACTGAAAAACTAGAGACTTCACAACTAGAAACTCAACAACTAAAAACTCCACAACTAAAAACTCCACAACTGGAAACTCCACAACTTGAGACTCCGCAACTTGAAACTTCACAACTAGAAACTCCGCCATTAAAAACTCCGCAACTAGAAACTCCGCAACTAGAATCTCCACAACTTAAAACTCCACAACTAGATACTCCACAACTGGAAACTCCACAACTAGATACTTCACAACTGGAAACTCCACAACTAGATACTCCACAACTAAAAACTCCACAACTAGAAACTCCACAACTAGACACTCACAACTCGAAACTCCACAACTAGAGACTCTGCAACTAGAAACTCCACAACTCGAAACTCCACAACTGGAAACTCCACAACTAGAAACTCCACAACAGGAGACTCCACAACTAGAAACTCCACAACTAGAAACTCCACAACTTGAAACCTCACAACCTTAAGTTCCGCAACTAGAAAATCCACAGCTAGAGATTCCGCAACTAGAAACTCCACAACTCAAACTTCCACAACAAGAAACTCCACAACTCGAAACTCCACAACTCGAAACTCCACAACTGGAAACTCCACAACTAGACACTCCACAACTAAAAACTCTACAACTAGAAAGTTCTAAACTAGAGACTCCACAACTAGAGACTACAACTAGAGACTTCAAACTCGAAACTCAACAACTAGAAAGTCCACAACTTGAAACTCCACAACTAGAAACTCTACAACTAGAGACTCTTCAACTAGAGAATTCGCAACTAGAAACTCCAAAACTAGAAACTCCACAACTACAAACTCCACAACTCGAAACTCCACAACTCAAAACTCCACAACTTGAAACTCCACAACTAGACACTCCACAACTAAAAACTCTACAACTAGAAACTCCTAAACTAGAGACTCCATAACTAGAGACTCCACAACTAGAGACTTCAAAACTAGAAACTCAACAACTAGAAGCTCCACAACAAAAAACTCTACAACTAGAAATTCCAAACTTGAGACTCCGCCACTTTAAACTCCACAACCCTAGACTCCACAACTAAAAACTCCACGACTAGAAACTCCAGAACTAGAAACTCCATAACTAGAACCTCGAAAACCAGAGACTCCGCAACTACAATCTCTGCAACTAGAAACTCCACAACCTGAAACTCCACAACTAGAAACTCCAACACTAGCAACTCCACAACTAGAAACTCGGCAACTAGAGACTCCACAACTAGAAACTCCACAACTAGAGTCTCCACAACTTGAAACTCCACAACTAAAAACTCCACAACCAGAAACTCCACAACTAGAAACTCCACAACTAGAAACTCCGCAACTAGAGACTCCACAACTAGAAACTCTACAACTAGAAATTCCACATCTAGAGACCTTGCAACTAGAAACTCCGCAGCTAGAAACACCACAACTAGAAACTCCGCAACTAGAAACTCCACAACTAGAGACTCCACAACTAGAAACTCCACAACTTGAAACCTCACAGCCTTAAGTTCCGCAACTAGAAAATCCACAACTAGAGATTCCGCAACTAGAAACTCCACAACTAGAAACTCCACAACTCGAAACTCCACAACTCAAAACTCCACAATTCGAAACTCCACAACTCGAAACTCCAGAACTTGAAACTTCACAACTAGACACTCAAAAACTAAAAACTCTACAACTAGAAACTCCTAAACTAGAAACTCCACAACTAGAGACTTCAAACTAGAAACTCGAAAACTAGAAACTGCACAACTAAAACTCAACAACTAAAAACTCCACAGCTTGAGACTCCGCAACTTGAAACTCCACAACTGGAAACACCGCAACTAGAAACTCCACAACTGGAAACTTCACTACTAGATACTCCACAACTAGAAACTCGACAACTACAAACTCCACAACTAGAGACTCCACAACTTGAAACTACACAACTAGAGACTCCGCAACTAAAAACTCCACAACTAGAGACTCCGCAACTCCACAACTAGAAACTCCACAACTGGAAACTCCACAACTAGATACTCCGCAACTAGAAACTACATAACTAGAGACTCCACAACTTGAAACTCCACAACTTTAAACTCTACAACTTGAGACTCCACAACTAAAAACTCCACAAAATTAAACTCCAAAATTAGAAACTCCACAACCAGAAACTCCACAACTAGAAACTCCACAACTAAACACTCCACAACAGGAAACTCCACAACAAGAAACTCCACGACTAGAGACTCCACAACTAGAGACTCCACAACTTGAAACCTCACAACTTTAGGTTCCGCAACTAGAAAATCCACAGCTAGAGATTCCGCAACTAGAAACTCCACAACTAGAAACTCCACAACTCAAAACTCCAACACTAGAAACTCCAAAACTCGAAACTCCACAACTAGAGACTCCGCAACTAGAAACTCTACAACCAGAGACTGCAACTAGAAACTCCGCAGCTAGAAACTGCACAAATAGAAACTCCACTACTAGATACTCCACAACTGAAAACTCGGCAACTAGAGACTCCACAACTAGAGACTCCACAACTTGAAACTCCACAACTAGAGACTCTGCAACTAGAAACTCCACAACTAGAGACTCCGCAACTCCACAACTCGAAACTCCACAACTGGAAACTCCACAACTAGACACTGCACAACTAAAAACTCTTCAACTAGAAATTCCTAAACTAGAGACTCCTCAACTAAAAAATCTACAACTAGAGACTTCAAACTAGAAACTCAATAACTAGAAACTCCACAACTAGAGACTCCACAACTAGAAACTCTACATCTTGAGACTCCGCCACTAGAAACTCCACAACTAGGGACTTCAAAACTAGAAACTCAACAACTAGAAGCTCCACAACTAAAAACTCTACAACTAGAAATTCCGAACTTGAGACTCCGCCACTTTAAACTCCACAACCCTAGACTCCACAACTAAAAACTCCACGACTAGAAACTCCAGAACTAGAAACTCCATAACTAGAACCTCGAAAACCAGAGACTCCGCAACTACAATCTCTGCAACTAGAAACTCCACAACCTGAAACTCCACAACTAGAAACTCCAACACTAGCAACTCCACAACTAGAAACTCGGCAACTAGAGACTCCACAACTAGAAACTCCACAACTAGAGTCTCCACAACTTGAAACTCCACAACTAAAAACTCCACAACCAGAAACTCCACAACTAGAAACTCCACAACTAGAAACTCCGCAACTAGAGACTCCACAACTAGAAACTCTACAACTAGAAATTCCACATCTAGAGACCTTGCAACTAGAAACTCCGCAGCTAGAAACACCACAACTAGAAACTCCGCCACTAGAAACTCCACAACTAGAAACTCCACAACTTGAAACCTCACAGCCTTAAGTTCCGCAACTAGAAAATCCACAACTAGAGATTCCGCAACTAGAAACTCCACAACTAGAAACTCCACAACTCGAAACTCCACAACTCAAAACTCCACAACTCGAAACTCCAGAACTTGAAACTTCACAACTAGACACTCAAAAACTAAAAACTCTACAACTAAAAACTCCTAAACTAGAAACTCCACAACTAGAGACTTCAAACTAGAAACTCGAAAACTAGAAACTGCACAACTAAAACTCAACAACTAAAAACTCCACAGCTTGAGACTCCGCAACTTGAAACTCCACAACTGGAAACACCGCAACTAGAAACTCCACAACTGGAAACTTCACTACTAGATACTCCACAACTAGAAACTCGACAACTAGAAACTCCACAACTAGAGACTCCACAATTTGAAACTACACAACTAGAGACTCTGCAACTCCACAACTAGAAACTCCACAACTGGAAAATCCACAACAAGAAGCTCATCAACTAGAAACTCTATAACTAGAGACTCCGCAACTAGAAACTCCACAACAAGGGACTTCGCAACTAGAAACTCCACAACTAGAAACTCCACAACTGGAAACTCCACTACTAGATACTCCACGCCTGGAAACTCGGCAACTAGAAACTCCACAACTAGAGACTCCACAACTTGAAACTCCACAACTAGAGACTCTGCAACTAGAAACTCCACAACTAGAGACTCCGCAACTCCACAACTAGAAACTCCACAACTGGAAAATTCACAACTATTTACTCCACAACTAAAAAATCCACAACTAGAAACTCCACAACTATAGACTCCACAACTTGAAACTCCACAAGTTTAAACTCCACAACTTGAGACTCCACAACTAGAAACTCCACAACTAGAAACTCCCCAACTAGAAACTTTACAACTTGGAACTCCACAACCAGAAACTCCACAACTAGAAACTCCACAACTAGAGACTCCGCAACTAGAAATTCCACAACCAGAGACTCTGCAACTAGAAATTCCGCAACTAGAAACTCCACAAATAGAAACTCCGCAGCTAGAGATTCCGCAACTAGAAACTCCTAAACTCAAAACTTCAACACTAGAAACTCCAAAACTCGAAACTCCACAACTAGAGACTCCGCAACTAGAAACTCCACAACCAGAGACTCTGCAACTAGAAACTCCGCAGCTAGAAACTCCACAAATAGAAACTCCGCAACTAGAAACTCCACAGCTAGAAACTCCGCAGCTAGAAACTCCACAAGTAGAAACTCCACAACTAGATACTCCACAACTGGAAACTCCACAACTAGAAACTTCACAACTAGAGACTCCGCAACTAGAAACTCCACAACTAGATACTCCACAACTGGAAACTCCACAACTAGAAACTCCACAACTAGACTCAACAACTTGAAACTCCAAAACAAGAGACTCCACGACTAGAGACTCCACAACTAGAGACTCCACAACTTGAAACCTCACAACTTTAGGTTCCGCAACTAGAAAATCCACAGCTAGAGATTCCGCAACTAGAAACTCCTCAACTAGAAACTCCACAACTCAAAACTCCAACACTAGAAACTCCAAAACTCGAAACTCCACAACTAGAGACTCTGCAACTAGAAACTCCACAACCAGAGACTCTGCAACTAGAAACTCCGCAGCTAGAAACTGCACAAATAGAAACTCCACTACTAGATACTCCACAACTGAAAACTCGGCAACTAGAAACTCCACAACTAGAGACTCCACAACTTGAAACTCCACAACTAGAGACTCTGCAACTAGAAACTCCACAACTAGAGACTCCGCAACTCCACAACTCGAAACTCCACAACTGGAAACTCCACAACTAGACACTCCACAACTAAAAACTCTTCAACTAGAAATTCCTAAACTAGAGACTCCACAACTAAAAAATCTACAACTAGAGACTTCAAACTAGAAACTCAACAACTAGAAACTCCACAACTAAAAACTCCACAACTAGAAACTCCACATCTTGAGACTCCGCAACTAGAAACTCCACAACTAGGGACTCCGCAACTAGAAACTCCAAGACTGGAAACTCCACAACTGGCAACTCCACTACTAGATACTCCACAACTGGAAACTCGGCAACTAGAAACTCCACAACTAGAGACTCTGCAACTAGAAACTCCACAACTAGAGACTCCGCAACTCCACAACTCGAAACTCCACAACTGGAAACTCCACAACTAGACACTCCACAACTAAAAACTCTTCAACTAGAAATTCCTAAACTAGAGACTCCACAACTAGAGAATCTACAAATAGAGACTTCAAACTAGAAACTCAAGCACTAGAAACTCCACAACTAAAAACTCAACAACTAGAAACTCCACAGCTTGAGACTCCGCAACTAGAAACTCCACAACTAGGGACTCCGCAACTAGAAACTCCAACTAGAAACTCCACAACTGGAAACTCCACTACTAGATACTCCACAACTGGAAACTCGGCAACTAGAAACTCCACAACTAGAGACTCCACAACTTGAAACTCCACAACTAAAGACTCTGCAACTAGAAACTCCACAACTCGAAACTCCACTACTGGAAACTCCACAACTAGACACTCCACAACAAAAAACTCTTCAATCAGAAACTCCTAAACTAGAGACTCCACAACTAGAGAATCTACAACTAGAGACTTGAAACTAGAAACTCAACAACTGGAAACTTCACAACTAAAAACTCAACAACTAGAAACTCCACAGCTTGAGACTCCGACACTTGAAACTCCACAACTAGAGACTCCGCAAATAGAAACTCCACAACTAGGGACTCCACAACTAGAAACTCCACAACTAGAAACTCCACAACTCGAAACTCCACTACTAGATACTCCACAACTGGAAATTCGACAACTAGAAACTCCACATCTAGAGACTCCACAACTGGAAACTCCTCTTAGAGACACTGCAACTAGAGACTCTGCAACTAGAAACTCCACAACTCGAAACTCCACAACTGGAAACTCCACAACTAGAAACTCCACAACAGGAGACTCCACAACTAGAAACTCCACACCTAGAAACACCACAACTAGAAACTCCACAACTTGAAACCTCACAACCTTAAGTTCCGCAACTGGAAAATCCACAGCTAGAGATTCCGCAACTAGAAACTCCACAACTCAAACTTCCACAACAAGAAACTCCACAACTGGAAACTCCACAACTAGACACTCCACAACTAAAAACTCTACAACTAGAAAGTTCTAAACTAGAGACTCCACAACTAGAGACTACAACTAGAGACTTCAAACTCGAAACTCAACAACTAGAAAGTCCACAACTTGAAACTCCACAACTAGAAACTCTACAACTAGAGACTCTTCAACTAGAGAATTCGCAACTAGAAACTCCAAAACTAGAAACTCCACAACTAGAAACTCCACAACTCAAAACTCGACAACTTGAAACTCCACAACTAGACACTCCACAACTAAAAACTCTACAACTAGAAACTCCTAAACTAGAGACTCCATAACTAGAGACTCCACAACTAGAGACTTCAAAACTAGAAACTCAACAACTAGAAGCTCCACAACTAAAAACTCTACAACTAGAAATTCCAAACTTGAGACTCCGCCACTTTAAACTCCACAACCCTAGACTCCACAACTAAAAACTCCACGACTAGAAACTCCAGAACTAGAAACTCCATAACTAGAACCTCGAAAACCAGAGACTCCGCAACTACAATCTCTGCAACTAGAAACTCCACAACCTGAAACTCCACAACTAGAAACTCCAACACTAGCAACTCCACAACTAGAAACTCGGCAACTAGAGACTCCACAACTAGAAACTCCACAACTAGAGTGTCCACAACTTGAAACTCCACAACTAAAAACTCCACAACCAGAAACTCCACAACTAGAAACTCCACAACTAGAAACTCCGCAACTAGAGACTCCACAACTAGAAACTCTACAACTAGAAATTCCACATCTAGAGACCTTGCAACTAGAAACTCCGCAGCTAGAAACACCACAACTAGAAACTCCGCAACTAGAAACTCCACAACTAGAGACTCCACAACTAGAAACTCCACAACTTGAAACCTCACAGCCTTAAGTTCCGCAACTAGAAAATCCACAACTAGAGATTCCGCAACTAGAAACTCCACAACTAGAAACTCCACAACTCGAAACTCCACAACTCAAAACTCCACAATTCGAAACTCCACAACTCGAAACTCCAGAACTTGAAACTTCACAACTAGACACTCAAAAACTAAAAACTCTACAACTAGAAACTCCTAAACTAGAAACTCCACAACTAGAGACTTCAAACTAGAAACTCGAAAACTAGAAACTGCACAACTAAAACTCAACAACTAAAAACTCCACAGCTTGAGATTCCGCAACTTGAAACTCCACAACTGGAAACACCGCAACTAGAAACTCCACAACTGGAAACTTCACTACTAGATACTCCACAACTAGAAACTCGACAACTAGAAACTCCACAACTAGAGACTCCACAACTTGAAACTACACAACTAGAGACTCCGCAACTAAAAACTCCACAACTAGAGACTCCGCAACTCCACAACTAGAAACTCCACAACTGGAAACTCCACAACTAGATACTCCGCAACTAGAAACTACATAACTAGAGACTCCACAACTTGAAACTCCAGAACTTTAAACTCTACAACTTGAGACTCCACAACTAAAAACTCCACAACATTAAACTCCAAAATTAGAAACTCCACAACCAGAAACTCCACAACTAGAAACTCCACAACTAAACACTCCACAACAGGAAACTCCACAACAAGAAACTCCACGACTAGAGACTCCACAACTAGAGACTCCACAACTTGAAACCTCACAACTTTAGGTTCCGCAACTAGAAAATCCACAGCTAGAGATTCCGCAACTAGAAACTCCACAACTAGAAACTCCACAACTCAAAACTCCAACACTAGAAACTCCACAACTAGAAACTCCACAACTAGAGACTCCGCAACTAGAAACTCCACAACCAGAGACTCTGCAACTAGAAATTCCGCAACTAGAAACTCCACAAATAGAAACTCCGCAGCTGGAAACTACACAAATAGAGACTCCACAACTAGAAATTCCACAACTAGAAACTCCACAACTTGAAACTCCACAACTTGAAACCTCACAACTTTAAGTTCCGCAACTAGAAAATCTACAGCTAGAGATTCCGCAACTAGAAACTCCTAAACTCAAAACTCCAACACTAGAAACTCCAAAACTCGAAACTCCACAACTAGAGACTCCGCAACTAGAAACTCCACAACCAGAGACTCTGCAACTAGAAACTCCGCAGCTAGAAACTCCACAAATAGAAACTCCGCAACTAGAAACTCCACAGCTAGAAACTCCGCAACTAGAAACTGCACAAATAGAAACTCCACTACTAGATACTCCACAACTGAAAACTCGGCAACTAGAGACTCCACAACTAGAGACTCCACAACTAGAGACTCCACAACTTGAAACTCCACAACTAGAGACTCTGCAACTAGAAACTCCACAACTAGAGACTCCGCAACTCCACAACTCGAAACTCCACAACTGGAAACTCCACAACTAGAAACTCCACAACTAAAAACTCTTCAACTAGAAATTCCTAAACTAGAGACTCCTGAACTAAAAAATCTACAACTAGAGACTTCAAACTAGAAACTCAACAACTAGAAACTCCACAACTAGAGACTCCACAACTAGAAACTCCACATCTTGAGACTCCGCAACTAGAAACTCCACAACTAGGGACTCCGCAACTAGAAACTCCACAACTGGAAACTCCACAACTGGCAACTCCACTACCAGATACTCCACAACTGGAAACTCGGCAACTAGAAACTCCACAACTAGAGACTCCACAACTTGAAACTCCACAACTAAAGACTCTGCAACTAGAAACTCCACATCTCGAAACTCCACTACTGGAAACTCCACAACTAGATACTCCACAACAAAAAACTCTTCAACCAGAAACTCCTAAACTAGAGACTCCACAACTAGAGAATCTACAACTAGAGACTTGAAACTAGAAACTCAACAACTGGAAACTCCACAACTAAAAACTCAACAACTAGAAACTCCACAGCTTGAGACTCCGACACTTGAAACTCCACAACTAGAGACTCCGCAACTAGAAACTCCACAACTAGGGACTCCACAACTAGAAACTCCACAACTAGAAACTCCACAACTCGAAACTCCACTACTAGATACTCCACAACTGGAAACTCGACAACTAGAAACTCCACATCTAGAGACTCCACAACTTGAAACTCCACTTAGAGACACTGCAACTAGAAACTCAACAACTAGAGACTCCGCAACTCAACAACTAGAAACTCCACAACTGGAAAATCCACAACTAGATACTCCACAACTAGAAAATCTACAACTAGAAACTCCGCAACTAGAGACTCCACAAGTAGAAACTCCACAACTAGAAACTCCACAACTACAAACTCCACAAATACAGACTCGGCAACTAGAAATTCCATATCTAGAAACTCCACAGCTAGAAACTGAAATCTGGAGACTTCACAACTAGAAACTCAACAACTAAAAACTCCACAACTAAAAACTCCACAACTGGAAACTCCACAACTTGAGACTCCGCAACTTGAAACTTCACAACTAGAAACTCCGCTATTAAAAACTCCGCAACTAGAAACTCCGCAACTAGAAACTCCACAACTTAAAACTCCACAACTAGATACTCCACAACTGGAAACTCCACAACTAGATACTTCACAACTGGAAACTCCACAACTAGATACTCCACAACTAAAAACTCCACAACTAGAAACTCCACAACTAGACACTCCACAACTCGAGACTCCACAACTAGAATCTCCACAACTAAAAACTTCACAACCAGAGACTCCGCAACTTCAAAACTAGAAACTCCACAACTGGAAACTGCACATATATATACTCTGGAACTAGAAACTCCACAACTAGAGACTCCACAACTTGAAACTCCACAACTTTAAACTCCACAACTAGAAACTCCCCAACTAGGGACTCCACAACTGGAAACTCCACTACTAGATACTCCACAACTGGAAACTCGGCAACTAGAAACTCCACAACTAGACACTCCACAACTTGAAACTCCAAAACTAGAGACTCTGCAACTAGAAACTCCACAACTCGAAACTCCACAACTGGAAACTCCACAACTAGAAACTCCACAACAGGAGACTCCACAACTGGAAACTCCACAACTAGAAACTCCACAACTAGACTCAACAACTTGAAACTCCACAACTAGAGACTCCGCAACTAGAAACTCCACAACTAGAGACTCCGCAACTCCACAACTAGAAACTCCACAACTGGAAACTCCACAACTAGATACTCCGCAACTAGAAACTCCACAACTAGAGACTCCACAACTTGAAACTCCACAACTTTAAACTCCACAACTTGAGACTCCACAACTAAAAACTCCACAACTTGAAACTCCAAAATTAGAAACTCCACAACCAGAAACTCCACAACTAGAAACTCCACAACTAAACACTCCACAACAGGAAACTCCAAAACAAGAGACTCCACGACTAGAGACTCCACAACTAGAGACTCCACAACTTGAAACCTCACAACTTTAGGTTCCGCAACTAGAAAATCCACAGCTAGAGATTCTGCAACTAGAAACTCCTCAACTAGAAACTCCACAACTCAAAACTCCAACACTAGAAACTCCAAAACTCGAAACTCCACAACTAGAGACTCCGCAACTAGAAACTCCACAACCAGAGACTCTGCAACTAGAAACTCCACAGCTAGAAACTGCACAAATAGAAACTCCACTACTAGATACTCCACAACTGAAAACTCGGCAACTAGAAACTCCACAACTAGAGACTCCACAACTTGAAACTCCACAACTAGAGACTCTGCAACTAGAAACTCCACAACTAGAGACTCCGCAACTCCACAACTCGAAACTCCACAACTGGAAACTCCACAACTAGACACTCAACAACTAAAAACTCTTCAACTAGAAATTCCTAAACTAGAGACTCCACAACTAAAAAATCTACAACTAGAGACTTCAAACTAGAAACTCAACAACTAGAAACTCCACAACTAAAAACTCCACAACTAGAAACTCCACATCTTGAGACTCCGCAACTAGAAACTCCACAACTAGGGACTCCGCAACTAGAAACTCCAAGACTGGAAACTCCACAACTGGCAACTCCACTACCAGATACTCCACAACTGGAAACTCGGCAACTAGAAACTCCACAACTAGAGACTCCACAACTTGAAACTCCACAACTAAAGACTCTGCAACTAGAAACTCCACATCTCGAAACTCCACTACTGGAAACTCCACAACTAGATACTCCACAACAAAAAACTCTTCAACCAGAAACTCCTAAACTAGAGACTCCACAACTAGAGAATCTACAACTAGAGACTTGAAACTAGAAACTCAACAACTGGAAACTCCACAACTAAAAACTCAACAACTAGAAACTCCACAGCTTGAGACTCCGACACTTGAAACTCCACAACTAGAGACTCCGCAACTAGAAACTCCACAACTAGGGACTCCACAACTAGAAACTCCACAACTAGAAACTCCACAACTCGAAACTCCACTACTAGATACTCCACAACTGGAAACTCGACAACTAGAAACTCCACATCTAGAGACTCCACAACTTGAAACTCCACTTAGAGACACTGCAACTAGAAACTCAACAACTAGAGACTCCGCAACTCAACAACTAGAAACTCCACAACTGGAAAATCCACAACTAGATACTCCACAACTAGAAAATCTACAACTAGAAACTCCGCAACTAGAGACTCCACAAGTAGAAACTCCACAACTAGAAACTCCACAACTACAAACTCCACAAATACAGACTCGGCAACTAAAAATTCCATATCTAGAAACTCCACAGCTAGAAACTGAAATCTAGAGACTTCACAACTAGAAACTCAACAACTAAAAACTCCACAACTAAAAACTCCACAACTGGAAACTCCACAACTTGAGACTCCGCAACTTGAAACTTCACAACTAGAAACTCCGCTATTAAAAACTCCGCAACTAGAAACTCCGCAACTAGAAACTCCACAACTTAAAACTCCACAACTAGATACTCCACAACTGGAAACTCCACAACTAGATACTTCACAACTGGAAACTCCACAACTAGATACTCCACAACTAAAAACTCCACAACTAGAAACTCCACAACTAGACACTCCACAACTCGAGACTCCACAACTAGAATCTCCACAACTAAAAACTTCACAACCAGAGACTCCGCAACTTCACAACTAGAAACTCCACAACTGGAAACTGCACATATATATACTCTGGAACTAGAAACTCCACAACTAGAGACTCCACAACTTGAAACTCCACAACTTTAAACTCCACAACTAGAAACTCCCCAACTAGGGACTCCACAACTGGAAACTCCACTACTAGATACTCCACAACTGGAAACTCGGCAACTAGAAACTCCACAACTAGACACTCCACAACTTGAAACTCCAAAACTAGAGACTCTGCAACTAGAAACTCCACAACTCGAAACTCCACAACTGGAAACTCCACAACTAGAAACTCCACAACAGGAGACTCCACAACTAGAAACTGCACACCTAGAAACACCACAACTAGAAACTCCACAACTTGAAACCTCACAACCTTAAGTTCCGCAACTAGAAAATCCACAGCTAGAGATTCCGCAACTAGAAACTCCACAACTCAAACTTCCACAACAAGAAACTCCACAACTCGAAACTCCACAACTGGAAACTCCACAACTAGACACTCCACAACTAAAAACTCTACAACTAGAAAGTTCTAAACTAGAGACTCCACAACTAGAGACTACAACTAGAGACTTCAAACTCGAAACTCAACAACTAGAAAGTCCACAACTTGAAACTCCACAACTAGAAACTCTACAACTAGAGACTTTTCAACTAGAGAATTCGCAACTAGAAACTCCACGATGATGGATGGTAGCGCAGACAACGAACACGGACAAGAGAAGGCACATAGACACAACATAGCGCTGTGTTGTGTCTATGTGCCTTCTCTTGTCCGTGTTCGTTGTCTGCGCTACCATCCATCATCATGCAACCATACCAACAAGCCCAAATCGCCACCCTCATAGAAACTCCACAACTAGAAACTCCACAACTCGAAACTCCACAACTCAAAACTCCACAACTTGAAACTCCACAACTAGACACTCCACAACTAAAAACTCTACAACTAGAAACTCCTAAACTAGAGACTCCATAACTAGAGACTCCACAACTAGAGACTTCAAAACTAGAAACTCAACAACTAGAAGCTCCACAACTAAAAACTCTACAACTAGAAATTCCAAACTTGAGACTCCGCCACTTTAAACTCAACAACCCTAGACTCCACAACTAAAAACTCCACGACTAGAAACTCCAGAACTAGAAACTCCATAACTAGAACCTCGAAAACCAGAGACTCCGCAAGTACAATCTCTGCAACTAGAAACTCCACAACCTGAAACTCCACAACTAGAAACTCCAACACTAGCAACTCCACAACTAGAAACTCGGCAACTAGAGACTCCACAACTAGAAACTCCACAACTAGAGTCTCCACAACTTGAAACTCCACAACTAAAAACTCCACAACCAGAAACTCCACAACTAGAAACTCCACAACTAGAAACTCCGCAACTAGAGACTCCACAACTAGAAACTCTACAACTAGAAATTCCACATCTAGAGACCTTGCAACTAGAAACTCCGCAGCTAGAAACACCACAACTAGAAACTCCGCCACTAGAAACTCCACAACTAGAAACTCCACAACTAGAAACTCCACAACTTGAAACCTCACAGCCTTAAGTTCCGCAACTAGAAAATCCACAACTAGAGATTCCGCAACTAGAAACTCCACAACTAGAAACTCCACAACTCGAAACTCCACAACTCAAAACTCCACAACTCGAAACTCCAGAACTTGAAACTTCACAACTAGACACTCAAAAACTAAAAACTCTACAACTAGAAACTCCTAAACTAGAAACTCCACAACTAGAGACTTCAAACTAGAAACTCGAAAACTAGAAACTGCACAACTAAAACTCAACAACTAAAAACTCCACAGCTTGAGACTCCGCAACTTGAAACTCCACAACTGCAAACACCACAACTAGAAACTCCACAACTGGAAACTTCACTACTAGATACTCCACAACTAGAAACTCGACAACTAGAAACTCCACAACTAGAGACTCCACAACTTGAAACTACACAACTAGAGACTCTGCAACTCCACAACTAGAAACTCCACAACTGGAAAATCCACAACTAGAAACTCATCAACTAGAAACTCTATAACTAGAGACTCCGCAACTAGAAACTCCACAACTAGAGACTCCACAACTTGAAACTCCACAACTAGAGACTCTTCAACTAGAAACTCCACAACTAGAGACTCCGCAACTCCACAACTAGAAACTCCACAACTGGAAAATTCACAACTATTTACTCCACAACTAAAAAATCCACAACTAGAAACTCCACAACTATAGACTCCACAACTTGAAACTCCACAAGTTTAAACTCCACAACTTGAGACTCCACAACTAGAAACTCCACAACTAGAAACTCCCCAACTAGAAACTTTACAACTTGGAACTCCACAACCAGAAACTCCACAACTAGAAACTCCACAACTAGAGACTCCGCAACTAGAAACTCCACAACCAGAGACTCTGCAACTAGAAATTCCGCAACTAGAAACTCCACAAATAGAAACTCCGCAGCTAGAAACTACACAACTAGAGACTCCACAACTAGAAATTCCACAACTAGAAACTCCACAACTTGAAACTCCACAACTTGAAACCTCACAACTTTAAGTTCCGCAACTAGAAAATCTACAGCTAGAGATTCCGCAACTAGAAACTCCTAAACTCAAAACTCCAACACTAGAAACTCCAAAACTCGAAACTCCACAACTAGAGACTCTGCAACTAGAAACTCCACAACCAGAGACTCTGCAACTAGAAACTCCGCAGCTAGAAACTCCACAAATAGAAACTCCGCAACTAGAAACTCCACAGCTAGAAACTCCGCAACTAGAAACTCCACAAGTAGAAACTCCACAACTAGATACTCCACAACTGGAAACTCCACAACTAGAAACTTCACAACTAGAGACTCCGCAACTAGAAACTCCACAACTAGATACTCCACAACTGGAAACTCCACAACTAGAAACTCCACAACTAGACTCAACAACTTGAAACTCCACAACTAGAGACTCCGCAACTAGAAACTCCACAACTAGAGACTCCGCAACTCCACAACTAGAAACTCCACAACTGGAAACTCCACAACTAGATACTCCGCAACTAGAAACTCCACAACTAGAGACTCCACAACTTGAAACTCCACAACTTTAAACTCCACAACTTGAGACTCCACAACTAAAAACTCCACAAGTTGAAACTCCAAAATTAGAAACTCCACAACCAGAAACTCCACAACTAGAAACTCCACAACTAAACACTCCACAACAGGAAACTCCAAAACAAGAGACTCCACGACTAGAGACTCCACAACTAGAGACTCCACAACTTGAAACCTCACAACTTTAGGTTCCGCAACTAGAAAATCCACAGCTAGAGATTCCGCAACTAGAAACTCCTCAACTAGAAACTCCACAACTCAAAACTCCAACACTAGAAACTTCAAAACTCGAAACTCCACAACTAGAGACTCCGCAACTAGAAACTCCACAACCAGAGACTCTGCAACTAGAAACTCCGCAGCTAGAAACTGCACAAATAGAAACTCCACTACTAGATACTCCACAACTGAAAACTCGGCAACTAGAAACTCCACAACTAGAGACTCCACAACTTGAAACTCCACAACTAGAGACTCTGCAACTAGAAACTCCACAACTAGAGACTCCGCAACTCCACAACTCGAAACTCCACAACTGGAAACTCCACAACTAGACACTCAACAACTAAAAACTCTTCAACTAGAAATTCCTAAACTAGAGACTCCACAACTAAAAAATCTACAACTAGAGACTTCAAACTAGAAACTCAACAACTAGAAACTCCACAACTAAAAACTCCACAACTAGAAACTCCACATCTTGAGACTCCGCAACTAGAAACTCCACAACTAGGGACTCCGCAACTAGAAACTCCAAGACTGGAAACTCCACAACTGGCAACTCCACTACTAGATACTCCACAACTGGAAACTCGGCAACTAGAAACTCCACAACTAGAGACTGCACAACTAGAGACTCCACAACTTGAAACTCCACAACTAGAGACTCTGCAACTAGAAACTCCACAACTAGAGACTCCGCAACTCCACAACTCGAAACTCCACAACTGGAAACTCCGCAACTAGACACTCCACAACTAAAAACTCTTCAACTAGAAATTCCTAAACTAGAGACTCCACAACTAGAGAATCTACAAATAGAGACTTCAAACTAGAAACTCAAGCACTAGAAACTCCACAACTAAAAACTCAACAACTAGAAACTCCACAGCTTGAGACTCCGCAACTAGAAACTCCACAACTAGGGACTCCACAACTAGAAACTCCAACTAGAAACTCCACAACTGGAAACTCCACTACTAGATACTCCACAACTGGAAACTCGGCAACTAGAAACTCCACAACTAGAGACTCCACAACTTGAAACTCTACAACTAAAGACTCTGCAACTAGAAACTCCACAACTCGAAACTCCACTACTGGAAACTCCACAACTAGACACTCCACAACAAAAAACTCTTCAATCAGAAACTCCTAAACTAGAGACTCCACAACTAGAGAATCTACAACTAGAGACTTGAAACTAGAGACTCTGCAACTAGAAACTCCACAACTCGAAACTCCACAACTGGAAACTCCACAACTAGAAACTCCACAACAGGAGACTCCACAACTAGAAACTCCACACCTAGAAACACCACAACTAGAAACTCCACAACTTGAAACCTCACAACCTTAAGTTCCGCAACTAGAAAATCCACAGCTAGAGATTCCGCAACTAGAAACTCCACAACTCAAACTTCCACAACAAGAAACTCCACAACTCGAAACTCCACAACTGGAAACTCCACAACTAGACACTCCACAACTAAAAACTCTACAACTAGAAACTCTACAACTAGAGACTCTTCAACTAGAGAATTCGCAACTAGAAACTCCAAAACTAGAAACTCCAAAACTAGAAACTCCACAACTCAAAACTCCACAACTTGAAACTCCACAACTAGACACTCCACAACTAAAAACTCTACAACTAGAAACTCCTAAACTAGAGACTCCATAACTAGAGACTCCACAACTAGAGACTTCAAAACTAGAAACTCAACAACTAGAAGCTCCACAACTAAAAACTCTACAACTAGAAATTCCAAACTTGAGACTCCGCCACTTTAAACTCCACAACCCTAGACTCCACAACTAAAAACTCCACGACTAGAAACTCCAGAACTAGAAACTCCATAACTAGAACCTCGAAAACCAGAGACTCCGCAACTACAATCTCTGCAACTAGAAACTCCACAACCTGAAACTCCACAACTAGAAACTCCAACACTAGCAACTCCACAACTAGAAACTCGGCAACTAGAGACTCCACAACTAGAAACTCCACAACTAGAGTGTCCACAACTTGAAACTCCACAACTAAAAACTCCACAACCAGAAACTCCACAACTAGAAACTCCACAACTAGAAACTCCGCAACTAGAGACTCCACAACTAGAAACTCCACAACTTGAAACCTCACAGCCTTAAGTTCCGCAACTAGAAAATCCACAACTAGAAATTCCGCAACTAGAAACTCCACAACTAGAAACTTCACAACTCGAAACTCCACAACTCAAAACTCCACAATTCGAAACTCCACAACTCGAAACTCCAGAACTTGAAACTTCACAACTAGACACTCAAAAACTAAAAACTCTACAACTAGAAACTCCTAAACTAGAAACTCCACAACTAGAGACTTCAAACTAGAAACTCGAAAACTAGAAACTGCACAACTAAAACTCAACAACTAAAAACTCCACAGCTTGAGATTCCGCAACTTGAAACTCCACAACTGGAAACACCGCAACTAGAAACTCCACAACTGGAAACTTCACTACTAGATACTCCACAACTAGAAACTCGACAACTAGAAACTCCACAACTAGAGACTCCACAACTTGAAACTACACAACTAGAGACTCCGCAACTAAAAACTCCACAACTAGAGACTCCGCAACTCCACAACTAGAAACTCCACAACTGGAAACTCCACAACTAGATACTCCGCAACTAGAAACTACATAACTAGAGACTCCACAACTTGAAACTCCACAACTTTAAACTCTACAACTTGAGACTCCACAACTAAAAACTCCACAACATTAAACTCCAAAATTAGAAACTCCACAACCAGAAACTCCACAACTAGAAACTCCACAACTAAACACTCCACAACAGGAAACTCCACAACAAGAAACTCCACGACTAGAGACTCCACAACTAGAGACTCCACAACTTGAAACCTCACAACTTTAGGTTCCGCAACTAGAAAATCCACAGCTAGAGATTCCGCAACTAGAAACTCCACAACTAGAAACTCCACAACTCAAAACTCCAACACTAGAAACTCCACAACTAGAAACTCCACAACTAGAGACTCCGCAACTAGAAACTGCACAACCAGAGACTCTGCAACTAGAAATTCCGCAACTAGAAACTCCACAAATAGAAACTCCGCAGCTAGAAACTACACAACTAGAGACTCCACAACTAGAAATTCCACAACTAGAAACTCCACAACTTGAAACTCCACAACTTGAAACCTCACAACTTTAAGTTCCGCAACTAGAAAGTCTACAGCTAGAGATTCCGCAACTAGAAACTCCTAAACTCAAAACTCCAACACTAGAAACTCCAAAACTCGAAACTCCACAACTAGAGACTCCGCAACTAGAAACTCCACAACCAGAGACTCTGCAACTAGAAACTCCGCAGCTAGAAACTCCACAAATAGAAACTCCGCAACTAGAAACTCCACAGCTAGAAACTCCGCAACTAGAAACTGCACAAATAGAAACTCCACTACTAGATACTCCACAACTGAAAACTCGGCAACTAGAGACTCCACAACTAGAGACTCCACAACTTGAAACTCCACAACTAGAGACTCTGCAACTAGAAACTCCACAACTCCGCAACTCCACAACTCGAAACTCCACAACTGGAAACTCCACAACTAGACACTCCACAACTAAAAACTCTTCAACTAGAAATTCCTAAACTAGAGACTCCTCAACTAAAAAATCTACAACTAGAGACTTAAACTAGAAACTCAACAACTAGAAACTCCACAACTAGAGACTCCACAACTAGAAACTCCACATCTTGAGACTCCGCAACTAGAAACTCCACAACTAGGGACTCCGCAACTAGAAACTCCACAACTGGAAACTCCACAACTGGCAACTCCACTACCAGATAGTCCACAACTGGAAACTCGGCAACTAGAAACTCCACAACTAGAGACTCCACAACTTGAAACTCCACAACTAAAGACTCTGCAACTAGAAACTCCACATCTCGAAACTCCACTACTGGAAACTCCACAACTAGATACTCCACAACAAAAAACTCTTCAACCAGAAACTCCTAAACTAGAGACTCCACAACTAGAGAATCTACAACTAGAGACTTGAAACTAGAAACTCAACAACTGGAAACTCCACAACTAAAAACTCAACAACTAGAAAGTCCACAGCTTGAGACTCCGACACTTGAAACTCCACAACTGGAGACTCCGCAACTAGAAACTCCACAACTAGGGACTCCACAACTAGAAACTCCACAACTAGAAACTCCACAACTCGAAACTCCACTACTAGATACTCCACAACTGGAAACTCGACAACTAGAAACTCCACATCTAGAGACTCCACAACTTGAAACTCCACTTAGAGACACTGCAACTAGAAACTCAACAACTAGAGACTCCGCAACTCAACAACTAGAAACTCCACAACTGGAAAATCCACAACTAGATACTCCACAACTAGAAAATCTACAACTAGAAACTCCGCAACTAGAGACTCCACAAGTAGAAACTCCACAACTAGAAACTCCACAACTACAAACTCCACAAATACAGACTCGGCAACTAGAAATTCCATATCTAGAAACTCCACAGCTAGAAACTGAAATCTAGAGACTTCACAACTAGAAACTCAACAACTAAAAACTCCACAACTAAAAACTCCACAACTGGAAACTCCACAACTTGAGACTCCGCAACTTGAAACTTCACAACTAGAAACTCCGCTATTAAAAACTCCGCAACTAGAAACCCCGCAACTAGAAACTCCACAACTTAAAACTCCACAACTAGATACTCCACAACTGGAAACTCCACAACTAGATACTTCACAACTGGAAACTCCACAACTAGATACTCCACAACTAAAAACTCCACAACTAGAAACTCCACAACTAGACACTCCACAACTCGAGACTCCACAACTAGAATCTCCACAACTAAAAACTTCACAACCAGAGACTCCGCAACTTCACAACTAGAAACTCCACAACTGGAAACTGCACATATATATACTCTGGAACTAGAAACTCCACAACTAGAGACTCCACAACTTGAAACTCCACAACTTTAAACTCCACAACTAGAAACTCCCCAACTAGGGACTCCACAACTGGAAACTCCACTACTAGATACTCCACAACTGGAAACTCGGCAACTAGAAACTCCACAACTAGACACTCCACAACTTGAAACTCCACAGCTAGAGATTCCGCAACTAGAAACTCCACAACTCAAACTTCCACAACAAGAAACTCCACAACTCGAAACTCCACAACTGGAAACTCCACAACTAGACACTCCACAACTAAAAACTCTACAACTAGAAAGTTCTAAACTAGAGACTCCACAACTAGAGACTACAACTAGAGACTTCAAACTCGAAACTCAACAACTAGAAAGTCCACAACTTGAAACTCCACAACTAGAAACTCTACAACTAGAGACTTTTCAACTAGAGAATTCGCAACTAGAAACTCCAAAACTAGAAACTCCACAACTAGAAACTCCACAACTCGAAACTCCACAACTCAAAACTCCACAACTTGAAACTCCACAACTAGACACTCCACAACTAAAAACTCTACAACTAGAAACTCCTAAACTAGAGACTCCATAACTAGAGACTCCACAACTAGAGACTTCAAAACTAGAAACTCAACAACTAGAAGCTCCACAACTAAAAACTCTACAACTAGAAATTCCAAACTTGAGACTCCGCCACTTTAAACTCCACAACCCTAGACTCCACAACTAAAAACTCCACGACTAGAAACTCCAGAACTAGAAACTCCATAACTAGAACCTCGAAAACCAGAGACTCCGCAACTACAATCTCTGCAACTAGAAACTCCACAACCTGAAACTCCACAACTAGAAACTCCAACACTAGCAACTCCACAACTAGAAACTCGGCAACTAGAGACTCCACAACTAGAAACTCCACAACTAGAGTCTCCACAACTTGAAACTCCACAACTAAAAACTCCACAACCAGAAACTCCACAACTAGAAACTCCACAACTAGACACTCCGCAACTAGAGACTCCACAACTAGAAACTCTACAACTAGAAATTCCACATCTAGAGACCTTGCAACTAGAAACTCCGCAGCTAGAAACACCACAACTAGAAACTCCGCCACTAGAAACTCCACAACTAGAAACTCCACAACTAGAAACTCCACAACTTGAAACCTCACAGCCTTAAGTTCCGCAACTAGAAAATCCACAACTAGAGATTCCGCAACTAGAAACTCCACAACTAGAAACTCCACAACTCGAAACTCCACAACTCAAAACTCCACAACTCGAAACTCCAGAACTTGAAACTTCACAACTAGACACTCAAAAACTAAAAACTCTACAACTAGAAACTCCTAAACTAGAAACTCCACAACTAGAGACTTCAAACTAGAAACTCGAAAACTAGAAACTGCACAACTAAAACTCAACAACTAAAAACTCCACAGCTTGAGACTCCGCAACTTGAAACTCCACAACTGGAAACACCACAACTAGAAACTCCACAACTGGAAACTTCACTACTAGATACTCCACAACTAGAAACTCGACAACTAGAAACTCCACAACTAGAGACTCCACAACTTGAAACTACACAACTTGAAACCTCACAACTTTAAGTTCCGCAACTAGAAAATCTACAGCTAGAGATTCCGCAACTAGAAACTCCTAAACTCAAAACTCCAACACTAGAAACTCCAAAACTCGAAACTCCACAACTAGAGACTCTGCAACTAGAAACTCCACAACCAGAGACTCTGCAACTAGAAACTCCGCAGCTAGAAACTCCACAAATAGAAACTCCGCAACTAGAAACTCCCCAGCTAGAAACTCCGCAACTAGAAACTCCACAAGTAGAAACTCCACAACTAGATACTCCACAACTGGAAACTCCACAACTAGAAACTTCACAACTAGAGACTCCGCAACTAGAAACTCCACAACTAGATACTCCACAACTGGAAACTCCACAACTAGAAACTCCACAACTAGACTCAACAACTTGAAACTCCACAACTAGAGACTCTGCAACTAGAAACTCCACAACTAGAGACTCCGCAACTCCACAACTAGAAACTCCACAACTGGAAACTCCACAACTAGATACTCCGCAACTAGAAACTCCACAACTAGAGACTCCACAACTTGAAACTCCACAACTTTAAACTCCACAACTTGAGACTCCACAACTAAAAACTCCACAACTTGAAACTCCAAAATTAGAAACTCCACAACCAGAAACTCCACAACTAGAAACTCCACAACTAAACACTCCACAACAGGAAACTCCAAAACAAGAGACTCCACGACTAGAGACTCCACAACTAGAGACTCCACAACTTGAAACCTCACAACTTTAGGTTCCCCAACTAGAAAATCCACAGCTAGAGATTCCGCAACTAGAAACTCCTCAACTAGAAACTCCACAACTCAAAACTCCAACACTAGAAACTCCAAAACTCGAAACTCCGCAACTAGAAACTCCACAACCAGAGACTCTGCAACTAGAAACTCCGCAGCTAGAAACTGCACAAATAGAAACTCCACTACTAGATACTCCACAACTGAAAACTCGGCAACTAGAAACTCCACAACTAGAGACTCCACAACTTGAAACTCCACAACTAGAGACTCTGCAACTAGAAACTCCACAACTAGAGACTCCGCAACTCCACAACTCGAAACTCCACAACTGGAAACTCCACAACTAGACACTCCACAACTAAAAACTCTTCAACTCGAAATTTCTAAACTAGAGACTCCTCAACTAAAAAATCTACAACTAGAGACTTCATACTAGAAACTCAACAACTAGAAACTCCACAGCTAGAGACTCCACAACTAGAAACTCCACATCTTGAGACTCCGCAACTAGAAACTCCACAACTAGGGACTCCGCAACTAGAAACTCCAAGACTGGAAACTCCACAACTGGCAACTCCACTACTAGATACTCCACAACTGGAAACTCGGCAACTAGAAACTCCACAACTAGAGACTCCACAACTAGAGACTCCACAACTTGAAACTTCACAACTAGAGACTCTGCAACTAGAAACTCCACAACTAGAGACTCCGCAACTCCACAACTCGAAACTCCACAACTGGAAACTCCACAACTAGACACTCCACAACTAAAAACTCTTCAACTAGAAATTCCTAAACTAGAGACTCCACAACTAGAGAATCTACAATTAGAGACTTCAAACTAGAAACTCAAGCACTAGAAACTCCACAACTAAAAACTCAACAACTAGAAACTCCACAGCTTGAGACTCCGCAACTAGAAACTCCACAACTAGGGACTCCGCAACTAGAAACTCCAACTAGAAACTCCACAACTGGAAACTCCACTACTAGATACTCCACAACTGGAAACTCGGCAACTAGAAACTCCACAACTAGAGACTCCACAACTTGAAACTCCACAACTAAAGACTCTGCAACTAGAAACTCCACAACTCGAAACTCCACTACTGGAAACTCCACAACTAGACACTCCACAACAAAAAACTCTTCAATCAGAAACTCCTAAACTAGAGACTCCACAACTAGAGAATCTACAACTAGAGACTTGAAACTAGAAACTCAACAACTGGAAACTCCACAACTAAAAACTCAACAACTAGAAACTCCACAGCTTGAGACTCCGACACTTGAAACTCCACAACTAGAGACTCCGCAACTAGAAACTCCACAACTAGGGACTCCACAACTAGAAACTCCACAACTAGAAACTCCACTACTAGATACTCCACAACTGGAAATTCGACAACTAGAAACTCCACATCTAGAGACTCCACAACTTGAAACTCCACTTAGAGACACTGCAACTAGAAACTCAACAACTAGAGACTCCGCAACTCCACAACTAGAAACTCCACAACTGGAAAATTCACAACTATTTACTCCACAACTAAAAAATCCACAACTAGAAACTCCACAACTATAGACTCCACAACTTGAAACTCCACAAGTTTAAACTCCACAACTTGAGACTCCACAACTAGAAACTCCACAACTAGAAACTCCCCAACTAGAAACTTTACAACTTGGAACTCCACAACCAGAAACTCCACAACTAGAAACTCCACAACTAGAGACTCCGCAACTAGAAACTCCACAACCAGAGACTCTGCAACTAGAAATTCCGCAACTAGAAACTCCACAAATAGAAACTCCGCAGCTAGAAACTACACAACTAGAGACTCCACAACTAGAAATTCCACAACTAGAAACTCCACAACTTGAAACTCCACAACTTGAAACCTCACAACTTTAAGTTCCGCAACTAGAAAATCTACAGCTAGAGATTCCGCAACTAGAAACTCCTAAACTCAAAACTCCAACACTAGAAACTCCAAAACTCGAAACTCCACAACTAGAGACTCTGCAACTAGAAACTCCACAACCAGAGACTCTGCAACTAGAAACTCCGCAGCTAGAAACTCCACAAATAGAAACTCCGCAACTAGAAACTCCACAGCTAGAAACTCCGCAACTAGAAACTCCACAAGTAGAAACTCCACAACTAGATACTCCACAACTGGAAACTCCACAACTAGAAACTTCACAACTAGAGACTCCGCAACTAGAAACTCCACAACTAGATACTCCACAACTGGAAACTCCACAACTAGAAACTCCACAACTAGACTCAACAACTTGAAACTCCACAACTAGAGACTCCGCAACTAGAAACTCCACAACTAGAGACTCCGCAACTCCACAACTAGAAACTCCACAACTGGAAACTCCACAACTAGATACTCCGCAACTAGAAACTCCACAACTAGAGACTCCACAACTTGAAACTCCACAACTTTAAACTCCACAACTTGAGACTCCACAACTAAAAACTCCACAAGTTGAAACTCCAAAATTAGAAACTCCACAACCAGAAACTCCACAACTAGAAACTCCACAACTAAACACTCCACAACAGGAAACTCCAAAACAAGAGACTCCACGACTAGAGACTCCACAACTAGAGACTCCACAACTTGAAACCTCACAACTTTAGGTTCCGCAACTAGAAAATCCACAGCTAGAGATTCCGCAACTAGAAACTCCTCAACTAGAAACTCCACAACTCAAAACTCCAACACTAGAAACTTCAAAACTCGAAACTCCACAACTAGAGACTCCGCAACTAGAAACTCCACAACCAGAGACTCTGCAACTAGAAACTCCGCAGCTAGAAACTGCACAAATAGAAACTCCACTACTAGATACTCCACAACTGAAAACTCGGCAACTAGAAACTCCACAACTAGAGACTCCACAACTTGAAACTCCACAACTAGAGACTCTGCAACTAGAAACTCCACAACTAGAGACTCCGCAACTCCACAACTCGAAACTCCACAACTGGAAACTCCACAACTAGACACTCAACAACTAAAAACTCTTCAACTAGAAATTCCTAAACTAGAGACTCCACAACTAAAAAATCTACAACTAGAGACTTCAAACTAGAAACTCAACAACTAGAAACTCCACAACTAAAAACTCCACAACTAGAAACTCCACATCTTGAGACTCCGCAACTAGAAACTCCACAACTAGGGACTCCGCAACTAGAAACTCCAAGACTGGAAACTCCACAACTGGCAACTCCACTACTAGATACTCCACAACTGGAAACTCGGCAACTAGAAACTCCACAACTAGAGACTGCACAACTAGAGACTCCACAACTTGAAACTCCACAACTAGAGACTCTGCAACTAGAAACTCCACAACTAGAGACTCCGCAACTCCACAACTCGAAACTCCACAACTGGAAACTCCACAACTAGACACTCCACAACTAAAAACTCTTCAACTAGAAATTCCTAAACTAGAGACTCCACAACTAGAGAATCTACAAATAGAGACTTCAAACTAGAAACTCAAGCACTAGAAACTCCACAACTAAAAACTCAACAACGAGAAACTCCACAGCTTGAGACTCCGCAACTAGAAACTCCACAACTAGGGACTCCACAACTAGAAACTCCAACTAGAAACTCCACAACTGGAAACTCCACTACTAGATACTCCACAACTGGAAACTCGGCAACTAGAAACTCCACAACTAGAGACTCCACAACTTGAAACTCTACAACTAAAGACTCTGCAACTAGAAACTCCACAACTCGAAACTCCACTACTGGAAACTCCACAACTAGACACTCCACAACAAAAAACTCTTCAATCAGAAACTCCTAAACTAGAGACTCCACAACTAGAGAATCTACAACTAGAGACTTGAAACTAGAGACTCTGCAACTAGAAACTCCACAACTCGAAACTCCACAACTGGAAACTCCACAACTAGAAACTCCACAACAGGAGACTCCACAACTAGAAACTCCACAACTAGACACTCCACAACTCGAGACTCCACAACTAGAATCTCCACAACTAAAAACTTCACAACCAGAGACTCCGCAACTTCACAACTAGAAACTCCACAACTGGAAACTGCACATATATATACTCTGGAACTAGAAACTCCACAACTAGAGACTCCACAACTTGAAACTCCACAACTTTAAACTCCACAACTAGAAACTCCCCAACTAGGGACTCCACAACTGGAAACTCCACTACTAGATACTCCACAACTGGAAACTCGGCAACTAGAAACTCCACAACTAGACACTCCACAACTTGAAACTCCAAAACTAGAGACTCTGCAACTAGAAACTCCACAACTCGAAACTCCACAACTGGAAACTCCACAACTAGAAACTCCACAACAGGAGACTCCACAACTAGAAACTGCACACCTAGAAACACCACAACTAGAAACTCCACAACTTGAAACCTCACAACCTTAAGTTCCGCAACTAGAAAATCCACAGCTAGAGATTCCGCAACTAGAAACTCCACAACTCAAACTTCCACAACAAGAAACTCCACAACTCGAAACTCCACAACTGGAAACTCCACAACTAGACACTCCACAACTAAAAACTCTACAACTAGAAAGTTCTAAACTAGAGACTCCACAACTAGAGACTACAACTAGAGACTTCAAACTCGAAACTCAACAACTAGAAAGTCCACAACTTGAAACTCCACAACTAGAAACTCTACAACTAGAGACTTTTCAACTAGAGAATTCGCAACTAGAAACTCCACAACTAGAAACTCCACAACTCGAAACTCCACAACTCAAAACTCCACAACTTGAAACTCCACAACTAGACACTCCACAACTAAAAACTCTACAACTAGAAACTCCTAAACTAGAGACTCCATAACTAGAGACTCCACAACTAGAGACTTCAAAACTAGAAACTCAACAACTAGAAGCTCCACAACTAAAAACTCTACAACTAGAAATTCCAAACTTGAGACTCCGCCACTTTAAACTCCACAACCCTAGACTCCACAACTAAAAACTCCACGACTAGAAACTCCAGAACTAGAAACTCCATAACTAGAACCTCGAAAACCAGAGACTCCGCAAGTACAATCTCTGCAACTAGAAACTCCACAACCTGAAACTCCACAACTAGAAACTCCAACACTAGCAACTCCACAACTAGAAACTCGGCAACTAGAGACTCCACAACTAGAAACTCCACAACTAGAGTCTCCACAACTTGAAACTCCACAACTAAAAACTCCACAACCAGAAACTCCACAACTAGAAACTCCACAACTAGAAACTCCGCAACTAGAGACTCCACAACTAGAAACTCTACAACTAGAAATTCCACATCTAGAGACCTTGCAACTAGAAACTCCGCAGCTAGAAACACCACAACTAGAAACTCCGCCACTAGAAACTCCACAACTAGAAACTCCACAACTAGAAACTCCACAACTTGAAACCTCACAGCCTTAAGTTCCGCAACTAGAAAATCCACAACTAGAGATTCCGCAACTAGAAACTCCACAACTAGAAACTCCACAACTCGAAACTCCACAACTCAAAACTCCACAACTCGAAACTCCAGAACTTGAAACTTCACAACTAGACACTCAAAAACTAAAAACTCTACAACTAGAAACTCCTAAACTAGAAACTCCACAACTAGAGACTTCAAACTAGAAACTCGAAAACTAGAAACTGCACAACTAAAACTCAACAACTAAAAACTCCACAGCTTGAGACTCCGCAACTTGAAACTCCACAACTGCAAACACCACAACTAGAAACTCCACAACTGGAAACTTCACTACTAGATACTCCACAACTAGAAACTCGACAACTAGAAACTCCACAACTAGAGACTCCACAACTTGAAACTACACAACTAGAGACTCTGCAACTCCACAACTAGAAACTCCACAACTGGAAAATCCACAACTAGAAGCTCATCAACTAGAAACTCTATAACTAGAGACTCCGCAACTAGAAACTCCACAACTAGAGACTCCACAACTTGAAACTCCACAACTAGAGACTCTTCAACTAGAAACTCCACAACTAGAGACTCCGCAACTCCACAACTAGAAACTCCACAACTGGAAAATTCACAACTATTTACTCCACAACTAAAAAATCCACAACTAGAAACTCCACAACTATAGACTCCACAACTTGAAACTCCACAAGTTTAAACTCCACAACTTGAGACTCCACAACTAGAAACTCCACAACTAGAAACTCCCCAACTAGAAACTTTACAACTTGGAACTCCACAACCAGAAACTCCACAACTAGAAACTCCACAACTAGAGACTCCGCAACTAGAAACTCCACAACCAGAGACTCTGCAACTAGAAATTCCGCAACTAGAAACTCCACAAATAGAAACTCCGCAGCTAGAAACTACACAACTAGAGACTCCACAACTAGAAATTCCACAACTAGAAACTCCACAACTTGAAACTCCACAACTTGAAACCTCACAACTTTAAGTTCCGCAACTAGAAAATCTACAGCTAGAGATTCCGCAACTAGAAACTCCTAAACTCAAAACTCCAACACTAGAAACTCCAAAACTCGAAACTCCACAACTAGAGACTCTGCAACTAGAAACTCCACAACCAGAGACTCTGCAACTAGAAACTCCGCAGCTAGAAACTCCACAAATAGAAACTCCGCAACTAGAAACTCCCCAGCTAGAAACTCCGCAACTAGAAACTCCACAAGTAGAAACTCCACAACTAGATACTCCACAACTGGAAACTCCACAACTAGAAACTTCACAACTAGAGACTCCGCAACTAGAAACTCCACAACTAGATACTCCACAACTGGAAACTCCACAACTAGAAACTCCACAACTAGACTCAACAACTTGAAACTCCACAACTAGAGACTCTGCAACTAGAAACTCCACAACTAGAGACTCCGCAACTCCACAACTAGAAACTCCACAACTGGAAACTCCACAACTAGATACTCCGCAACTAGAAACTCCACAACTAGAGACTCCACAACTTGAAACTCCACAACTTTAAACTCCACAACTTGAGACTCCACAACTAAAAACTCCACAACTTGAAACTCCAAAATTAGAAACTCCACAACCAGAAACTCCACAACTAGAAACTCCACAACTAAACACTCCACAACAGGAAACTCCAAAACAAGAGACTCCACGACTAGAGACTCCACAACTAGAGACTCCACAACTTGAAACCTCACAACTTTAGGTTCCCCAACTAGAAAATCCACAGCTAGAGATTCCGCAACTAGAAACTCCTCAACTAGAAACTCCACAACTCAAAACTCCAACACTAGAAACTCCAAAACTCGAAACTCCGCAACTAGAAACTCCACAACCAGAGACTCTGCAACTAGAAACTCCGCAGCTAGAAACTGCACAAATAGAAACTCCACTACTAGATACTCCACAACTGAAAACTCGGCAACTAGAAACTCCACAACTAGAGACTCCACAACTTGAAACTCCACAACTAGAGACTCTGCAACTAGAAACTCCACAACTAGAGACTCCGCAACTCCACAACTCGAAACTCCACAACTGGAAACTCCACAACTAGACACTCCACAACTAAAAACTCTTCAACTCGAAATTTCTAAACTAGAGACTCCTCAACTAAAAAATCTACAACTAGAGACTTCAAACTAGAAACTCAACAACTAGAAACTCCACAGCTAGAGACTCCACAACTAGAAACTCCACATCTTGAGACTCCGCAACTAGAAACTCCACAACTAGGGACTCCGCAACTAGAAACTCCAAGACTGGAAACTCCACAACTGGCAACTCCACTACTAGATACTCCACAACTGGAAACTCGGCAACTAGAAACTCCACAACTAGAGACTCCACAACTAGAGACTCCACAACTTGAAACTTCACAACTAGAGACTCTGCAACTAGAAACTCCACAACTAGAGGCTCCGCAACTCCACAACTCGAAACTCCACAACTGGAAACTCCACAACTAGACACTCCACAACTAAAAACTCTTCAACTAGAAATTCCTAAACTAGAGACTCCACAACTAGAGAATCTACAATTAGAGACTTCAAACTAGAAACTCAAGCACTAGAAACTCCACAACTAAAAACTCAACAACTAGAAACTCCACAGCTTGAGACTCCGCAACTAGAAACTCCACAACTAGGGACTCCGCAACTAGAAACTCCAACTAGAAACTCCACAACTGGAAACTCCACTACTAGATACTCCACAACTGGAAACTCGGCAACTAGAAACTCCACAACTAGAGACTCCACAACTTGAAACTCCACAACTAAAGACTCTGCAACTAGAAACTCCACAACTCGAAACTCCACTACTAGAAACTCCACAACTAGACACTCCACAACAAAAAACTCTTCAATCAGAAACTCCTAAACTAGAGACTCCACAACTAGAGAATCTACAACTAGAGACTTGAAACTAGAAACTCAACAACTGGAAACTCCACAACTAAAAACTCAACAACTAGAAACTCCACAGCTTGAGACTCCGACACTTGAAACTCCACAACTAGAGACTCCGCAACTAGAAACTCCACAACTAGGGACTCCACAACTAGAAACTCCACAACTAGAAACTCCACTACTAGATACTCCACAACTGGAAATTCGACAACTAGAAACTCCACATCTAGAGACTCCACAACTTGAAACTCCACTTAGAGACACTGCAACTAGAAACTCAACAACTAGAGACTCCGCAACTCAACAACTAGAAACTCCACAACTGGAAAATCCACAACTAGATACTCCACAACTAGAAAATCTACAACTGGAAACTCCGCAACTAGAGACTCCACAACTAGAAACTCCACAACTAGAAACTCCACAACTACAAACTCCAAAAATACAGACTCGGCAACTAGAAATTCCATATCTAGAAACTCCACAGCTAGAAACTGAAAAACTAGAGACTTCACAACTAGAAACTCAACAACTAAAAACTCCACAACTAAAAACTCTACAACTTGAAACTCCACAACTTGAGACTCCGCAACTTGAAACTTCACAACTAGAAACTCCGCCATTAAAAACTCCGCAACTAGAAACTCCGCAACTAGAATCTCCACAACTTAAAACTCCACAACTAGATACTCCACAACTGGAAACTCCACAACTAGATACTTCACAACTGGAAACTCCACA
Source organism: Rhipicephalus microplus (assembly GCF_043290135.1). Classification (NCBI taxonomy): domain Eukaryota; kingdom Metazoa; phylum Arthropoda; class Arachnida; order Ixodida; family Ixodidae; genus Rhipicephalus; species Rhipicephalus microplus. The sequence continues at coordinate 39,919,510 of NW_027464586.1, forward strand.
ACTAGATACTCCACAACTAAAAACTTCACAACTAGAAACTCCACAACTAGACACTCCACAACTCGAAACTCCACAACTAGAATCTCCACAACTAAAAACTTCACAACCAGAGACTCCGCAACTTCACAACTAGAAACTCCACAACTGGAAACTGCACATATATATACTCTGCAACTAGAAACTCCACAACTAGAGACTCCACAACTTGAAACTCCACAACTTTAAACTCCACAACTTGAGACTCCACAACTAGAAACTCCACAACTTGAAACTCCACAGCTTGAGACTCCGCAACTAGAAACTCCCCAACTAGGGACTCCACAACTGGAAACTCCACTACTAGATACTCCACAACTGGAAACTCGGCAACTAGAAACTCCACAACTAGACACTCCACAACTTGAAACTCCAAAACTAGAGACTCTGCAACTAGAAACTCCACAACTGGAAACTCCACAACTAGAAACTCCACAACAGGAGACTCCACAACTAGAAACTCCACACCTAGAAACTCCACAACTAGAAACTCCACAACTTGAAACCTCACAACCTTAAGTTCCGCAACTAGAAAATCCACAGCTAGAGATTCCGCAACTAGAAACTCCACAACTCAAACTTCCACAACAAGAAACTCCACAACTCGAAACTCCACAACTGGAAACTCCACAACTAGACACTCCACAACTAAAAACTCTACAACTAGAAAGTTCTAAACTAGAGACTCCACAACTAGAGACTACAACTAGAGACTTCAAACTCGAAACTCAACAACTAGAAAGTCCACAACTTGAAACTCCACAACTAGAAACTCTACAACTAGAGACTCTTCAACTAGAGAATTCGCAACTAGAAACTCCAAAACTAGAAACTCCACAACTAGAAACTCCACAACTCGAAACTCCACAACTCAAAACTCCACAACTTGAAACTCCACAACTAGACACTCCACAACTAAAAACTCTAGAACTAGAAACTCCTAAACTAGAGACTCCATAACTAGAGACTCCACAACTAGAGACTTCAAAACTAGAAACTCAACAACTAGAAGCTCCACAACTAAAAACTCTACAACTAGAAATTCCAAACTTGAGACTCCACCACTTTAAACTCCACAACCCTAGACTCCACAACTAAAAACTCCACGACTAGAAACTCCAGAACTAGAAACTCCATAACTAGAACCTCGAAAACCAGAGACTCCGCAACTACAATCTCTGCAACTAGAAACTCCAAAACCTGAAACTTCACAACTAGAAACTCCAACACTAGCAACTCCACAACTAGAAACTCGGCAACTAGAGACTCCACAACTAGAAACTCCACAACTAGAGTCTCCACAACTTGAAACTCCACAACTAAAAACTGCACAACCAGAAACTCCACAACTAGAAACTCCACAACTAGAAACTCCGCAACTAGAGACTCCACAACTAGAAACTCTACAACTAGAAATTCCACATCTAGAGACCTTGCAACTAGAAACTCCGCAGCTAGAAACACCACAACTAGAAACTCCGCAACTAGAAACTCCACAACTAGAGACTCCACAACTAGAAACTCCACAACTTGAAACCTCACAGCCTTAAGTTCCGCAACTAGAAAATCCACAACTAGAGATTCCGCAACTAGAAACTCCACAACTAGAAACTCCACAACTCGAAACTCCACAACTCAAAACTCCACAATTCGAAACTCCACAACTCGAAACTCCAGAACTTGAAACTTCACAACTAGACACTCAAAAACTAAAAACTCTACAACTAGAAACTCCTAAACTAGAAACTCCACAACTAGAGACTTCAAACAAGAAACTCGAAAACTAGAAACTGCGCAACTAGAAACTCCACAGCTAGAAACTCGACAACTAGAAACTCCACAACTAGAGACTCCACAACTTGAAACTACACAACTAGAGACTCCGCAACTAAAAACTCCACAACTAGAGACTCCGCAACTCCACAACTAGAAACTCCACAACTAGAGACTCCACAACTTGAAACTACATAACTAGAGACTCCGCAACTAAAAACTCCACAACTAGAGACTCCGCAACTCCACAACTAGAAACTCCACAACTGAAAACTCCACAACTAGATACTCCGCAACTAGAAACTACATAACTAGAGACTCCACAACTTGAAACTCCACAACTTTAAACTCTACAACTTGAGACTCCACAACTAAAAACTCCACAACATTAAACTCCAAAATTAGAAACTCCACAACCAGAAACTCCACAACTAGAAACTCCACAACTAAACACTCCACAACAGGAAACTCCACAACAAGAAACTCCACGACTAGAGACTCCACAACTAGAGACTCCACAACTTGAAACCTCACAACTTTAGGTTCCGCAACTGGAAAATCCACAGCTAGAGATTCCGCAACTAGAAACTCCACAACTAGAAACTCCACAACTCAAAACTCCAACATTAGAAACTCCAAAACTCGAAACTCCACAACTAGAGACTCCGCAACTAGAAACTCTACAACCAGAGACTGCAACTAGAAACTCCGCAGCTAGAAACTGCACAAATAGAAACTCCACTACTAGATACTCCACAACTGAAAACTCGGCAACTAGAGACTCCACAACTAGAGACTCCACAACTTGAAACTCCACAACTAGAGACTCTGCAACTAGAAACTCCTCAACTAGAGACTCCGCAACTCCACAACTCGAAACTCCACAACTGGAAACTCCACAACTAGACACTCCACAACTAAAAACTCTTCAACTCGAAATTCCTAAACTAGAGACTCCCCAACTAAAAAATCTACAACTAGAGACTTCAAACTAGAAACTCAACAACTAGAAACTCCACAACTAGAGACTCCACAACTAGAAACTCCACATCTTGAGACTCCGCAACTAGAAACTCCACAACTAGGGACTCCGCAACTAGAAACTCCAAGACTGGAAACTCCACAACTGGCAACTCCACTACTAGATACTCCACAACTGGAAACTCGGCAACTAGAAACTCCACAACTAGAGACTCCACAACTAGAGACTCCACAACTTGAAACTCCACAACTAGAGACTCTGCAACCAGAAACTCCACAACTAGAGACTCCGCAACTCCACAACTCGAAACTCCGCAACTTGAAACTCCACAACTAGACACTAAACAACTAAAAACTCTTCAACTAGAAATTCCTAAACTAGAGACTCCACAACTAGAGAATCTACAAATAGAGACTTCAAACTAGAAACTCAAGCACTAGAAACTCCACAACTAAAAACTCAACAACTAGAAACTCCACAGCTTGAGACTCCGCAACTAGAAACTCCACAACTAGGGACTCCGCAACTAGAAACTCCAACTAGAAACTCCACAACTGGAAACTCCACTACTAGATACTCCACAACTGGAAACTCGGCAACTAGAAACTCCACAACTAGAGACTCCACAACTTGAAACTCCACAACTAAAGACTCTGCAACTAGAAACTCCACAACTCGAAACTCCACTACTGGAAACTCCACAACTAGACACTCCACAACAAAAAACTCTTCAATCAGAAACTCCTGAACTAGAGACTCCACAACTAGAGAATCTACAACTAGAGACTTGAAACTAGAAACTCAACAACTGGAAACTCCACAACTAAAAACTCAACAACTAGAAACTCCACAACTAGAGACTCCGCAACTAGAAACTCCACAACTAGGGACTCCACAACTAGAAACTCCACAACTAGAAACTCCACTACTAGATACTCCACAACTGGAAATTCGACAACTAGAAACTCCACATCTAGAGACTCCACAACTTGAAACTCCACTTAGAGACACTGCAACTAGAAACTCAACAACTAGAGACTCCGCAACTCAACAACTAGAAACTCCACAACTGGAAAATCCACAACTAGATACTCCACAACTAGAAAATCTACAACTGGAAACTCCGCAACTAGAGACTCCACAACTAGAAACTCCACAACTAGAAACTCCACAACTACAAACTCCAAAAATACAGACTCGGCAACTAGAAATTCCATATCTAGAAACTCCACAGCTAGAAACTGAAAAACTAGAGACTTCACAACTAGAAACTCAACAACTAAAAACTCCACAACTAAAAACTCTACAACTGGAAACTCCACAACTTGAGACTCCGCAACTTGAAACTTCACAACTAGAAACTCCGCCATTAAAAACTCCGCAACTAGAAACTCCGCAACTAGAATCTCCACAACTTAAAACTCCACAACTAGATACTCCACAACTGGAAACTCCACAACTAGATACTTCACAACTGGAAACTCCACAACTAGATACTCCACAACTAAAAACTCCACAACTAGAAACTCCACAACTAGACACTCCACAACTCGAAACTCCACAACTAGAATCTCCACAACTAAAAACTTCACAACCAGAACCTCCGCAACTTCACAACTAGAAACTCCACAACTGGAAACTGCACATATATATACTCTGCAACTAGAAACTCCACAACTAGAGACTCCACAACTTGAAACTCCACAACTTTAAACTCCACAACTTGAGACTCCACAACTAGAAACTCCACAACTTGAAACTCCACAGCTTGAGACTCCGCAACTAGAAACTCCCCAACTAGGGACTCCACAACTGGAAACTCCACTACTAGATACTCCACAACTGGAAACTCGGCAACTAGAAACTCCACAACTAGACACTCCACAACTTGAAACTCCAAAACTAGAGACTCTGCAACTAGAAACTCCACAACTAGAAACTCCACAACTGGAAACTCCACAACTAGAAACTCCACAACAGGAGACTCCACAACTAGAAACTCCACACCTAGAAACTCCACAACTAGAAACTCCACAACTTGAAACCTCACAACCTTAAGTTCCGCAACTAGAAAATCCACAGCTAGAGATTCCGCAACTAGAAACTCCACAACTCAAACTTCCACAACAAGAAACTCCACAACTCGAAACTCCACAACTGGAAACTCCACAACTAGACACTCCACAACTAAAAACTCTACAACTAGAAAGTTCTAAACTAGAGACTCCACAACTAGAGACTACAACTAGAGACTTCAAACTCGAAACTCAACAACTAGAAAGTCCACAACTTGAAACTCCACAACTAGAAACTCTACAACTAGAGACTCTTCAACTAGAGAATTCGCAACTAGAAACTCCAAAACTAGAAACTCCACAACTAGAAACTCCACAACTCGAAACTCCACAACTCAAAACTCCACAACTTGAAACTCCACAACTAGACACTCCACAACTAAAAACTCTAGAACTAGAAACTCCTAAACTAGAGACTCCATAACTAGAGACTCCACAACTAGAGACTTCAAAACTAGAAACTCAACAACTAGAAGCTCCACAACTAAAAACTCTACAACTAGAAATTCCAAACTTGAGACTCCACCACTTTAAACTCCACAACCCTAGACTCCACAACTAAAAACTCCACGACTAGAAACTCCAGAACTAGAAACTCCATAACTAGAACCTCGAAAACCAGAGACTCCGCAACTACAATCTCTGCAACTAGAAACTCCACAACCTGAAACTCCACAACTAGAAACTCCAACACTAGCAACTCCACAACTAGAAACTCGGCAACTAGAGACTCCACAACTAGAAACTCCACAACTAGAGTCTCCACAACTTGAAACTCCACAACTAAAAACTCCACAACCAGAAACTCCACAACTAGAAACTCCACAACTAGAAACTCCGCAACTAGAGACTCCACAACTAGAAACTCTACAACTAGAAATTCCACATCTAGAGACCTTGCAACTAGAAACTCCGCAGCTAGAAACACCACAACTAGAAACTCCGCAACTAGAAACTCCACAACTAGAGACTCCACAACTAGAAACTCCACAACTTGAAACCTCACAGCCTTAAGTTCCGCAACTAGAAAATCCACAACTAGAGATTCCGCAACTAGAAACTCCACAACTAGAAACTCCACAACTCGAAACTCCACAACTCAAAACTCCACAATTCGAAACTCCACAACTCGAAACTCCAGAACTTGAAACTTCACAACTAGACACTCAAAAACTAAAAACTCTACAACTAGAAACTCCTAAACTAGAAACTCCACAACTAGAGACTTCAAACAAGAAACTCGAAAACTAGAAACTGCGCAACTAGAAACTCCACAGCTAGAAACTCGACAACTAGAAACTCCACAACTAGAGACTCCACAACTTGAAACTACACAACTAGAGACTCCGCAACTAAAAACTCCACAACTAGAGACTCCGCAACTCCACAACTAGAAACTCCACAACTGGAAACTCCACAACTAGATACTCCGCAACTAGAAACTACATAACTAGAGACTCCACAACTTGAAACTCCACAACTTTAAACTCTACAACTTGAGACTCCACAACTAAAAACTCCACAACATTAAACTCCAAAATTAGAAACTCCACAACCAGAAACTCCACAACTAGAAACTCCACAACTAAACACTCCACAACAGGAAACTCCACAACAAGAAACTCCACGACTAGAGACTCCACAACTAGAGACTCCACAACTTGAAACCTCACAACTTTAGGTTCCGCAACTAGAAAATCCACAGCTAGAGATTCCGCAACTAGAAACTCCACAACTAGAAACTCCACAACTCAAAACTCCAACATTAGAAACTCCAAAACTCGAAACTCCACAACTAGAGACTCCGCAACTAGAAACTCTACAACCAGAGACTGCAACTAGAAACTCCGCAGCTAGAAACTGCACAAATAGAAACTCCACTACTAGATACTCCACAACTGAAAACTCGGCAACTAGAGACTCCACAACTAGAGACTCCACAACTTGAAACTCCACAACTAGAGACTCTGCAACTAGAAACTCCTCAACTAGAGACTCCGCAACTCCACAACTCGAAACTCCACAACTGGAAACTCCACAACTAGACACTCCACAACTAAAAACTCTTCAACTCGAAATTCCTAAACTAGAGACTCCCCAACTAAAAAATCTACAACTAGAGACTTCAAACTAGAAACTCAACAACTAGAAACTCCACAACTAGAGACTCCACAACTAGAAACTCCACATCTTGAGACTCCGCAACTAGAAACTCCACAACTAGGGACTCCGCAACGAGAAACTCCAAGACTGGAAACTCCACAACTGGCAACTCCACTACTAGATACTCCACAACTGGAAACTCGGCAACTAGAAACTCCACAACTAGAGACTCCACAACTAGAGACTCCACAACTTGAAACTCCACAACTAGAGACTCTGCAACCAGAAACTCCACAACTAGAGACTCCGCAACTCCACAACTCGAAACTCCACAACTGGAAACTCCACAACTAGACACTAAACAACTAAAAACTCTTCAACTAGAAATTCCTAAACTAGAGACTCCACAACTAGAGAATCTACAAATAGAGACTTCAAACTAGAAACTCAAGCACTAGAAACTCCACAACTAAAAACTCAACAACTAGAAACTCCACAGCTTGAGACTCCGCAACTAGAAACTCCACAACTAGGGACTCCGCAACTAGAAACTCCAACTAGAAACTCCACAACTGGAAACTCCACTACTAGATACTCCACAACTGGAAACTCGGCAACTAGAAACTCCCCAACTAGAGACTCCACAACTTGAAACTCCACAACTAAAGACTCTGCAACTAGAAACTCCACAACTCGAAACTCCACTACTGGAAACTCCACAACTAGACACTCCACAACAAAAAACTCTTCAATCAGAAACTCCTAAACTAGAGACTCCACAACTAGAGAATCTACAACTAGAGACTTGAAACTAGAAACTCAACAACTGGAAACTCCACAACTAAAAACTCAACAACTAGAAACTCCACAGCTTGAGACTCCGACACTTGAAACTCCACAACTAGAGACTCCGCAAATAGAAACTCCACAACTAGGGACTCCACAACTAGAAACTCCACAACTCGAAACTCCACTACTAGATACTCCACAACTGGAAATTCGACAACTAGAAACTCCACATCTAGAGACTCCACAACTTGAAACTCCACTTAGAGACACTGCAACTAGAAACTCAACAACTAGAGACTCCGCAACTCAACAACTAGAAACTCCACAACTGGAAAATCCACAACTAGATACTCCACAACTAGAAAATCTACAACTGGAAACTCCGCAACTAGAGACTCCACAACTAGAAACTCCACAACTGGAGTCTCCACAACTTGAAACTCCACAACTAAAAACTCCACAACCAGAAACTCCACAACTAGAAACTCCACAACTAGAAACTCCGCAACTAGAGACTCTACAACTAGAAACTCTACAACTAGAAATTCCACATCTAGAGACCTTGCAACTAGAAACTCCGCAGCTAGAAACACCACAACTAGAAACTCCGCAACTAGAAACTCCACAACTAGAGACTCCACAACTAGAAACTCCACAACTTGAAACCTCACAGCCTGAAGTTCCGCAACTAGAAAATCCACAACTAGAGATTCCGCAACTAGAAACTCCACAACTAGAAACTCCACAACTCGAAACTCCACAACTCAAAACTCCACAATTCGAAACTCCACAACTCGAAACTCCAAAACTTGAAAGTTCACAACTAGACACTCAAAAACTAAAAACTCTACAACTAGAAACTCCTAAACTAGAAACTCCACAACTAGCGACTTCAAACTAAAACTCGAAAACTAGAAACTGCACAACTAAAACTCAACAACTAAAAACTCCACAGCTTGAGACTCCGCAACTTGAAACTCCACAACTGGAAACACCGCAACAAAAAACTCCACAACTGGAAACTTCACTACTAGATACTCCACAACTAGAAACTTCACAACTAGATACTCCACAACTAAAAACTCCACAACTAGAAACTCCACAACTAGACACTCCACAACTCGAAACTCCACAACTAGAATCTCCACAACTAAAAACTTCACAACCAGAGACTCCGCAACTTCACAACTAGAAACTCCACAACTGGAAACTGCACATATATATACTCTGCAACTAGAAACTCCACAACTAGAGACTCCACAACTTGAAACTCCACAACTTTAAACTCCACAACTAGAAACTCCCCAACTAGGGACTCCACAACTGGAAACTCCACTACTAGATACTCCACAACTGGAAACTCGGCAACTAGAAACTCCACAACTAGACACTCCACAACTTGAAACTCCAAAACAAGAGACTCTGCAACTAGAAACTCCACAACTCGAAACTCCGCAACTGGAAACTCCACAACTAGAAACTCCACAACAGGAGACTCCACAACTAGAAACTCCACACCTAGAAACACCACAACTAGAAATTCCACAACTTGAAACCTCACGACCTTAAGTTCCGCAACTAGAAAATCCACAGCTAGAGATTCCGCAACTAGAAACTCCACAACTCAAACTTCCACAACAAGAAACTCCACAACTCGAAACTCCACAACTGGAAACTCCACAACTAGACACTCCACAACTAAAAACTCTACAACTAGAAACTCTACAACTAGAAGCTCTACAACTAGAAACTCCTAAACTAGAGACTCCATAACTAGAGACTCCACAACTAGAGACTTCAAAACTAGAAACTCAACAACTAGAAGCTCCACAACTAAAAACTCTACAACTAGAAATTCCAAACTTCAGACTCTGCCACTTTAAACTCCACAACCCTAGACTCCACAACTAAAAACTCCATGACTAGAAACTCCAGAACTAGAAACTCCATAACTAGAACCTCGAAAACCAGAGACTCCGCAACTACAATCTCTGCAACTAGAAACTCCACAACCTGAAACTCCACAACTAGAAACTCGGCAACTAGAGACTCCACAACTAGAAACTCCACAACTAGAGTCTCCACAACTTGAAACTCCACAACTAAAAACTCCACAACCAGAAACTCCACAACTAGAAACTCCACAACTAGAAACTCCGCAACTAGAGACTCCACAACTAGAAACTCTACAACTAGAAATTCCACATCTAGAGACCTTGCAACTAGAAACTCCGCAGCTAGAAACACCACAACTAGAAACTCCGCCACTAGAAACTCCACAACTAGAAACTCCACAACTAGAAACTCCACAACTTGAAACCTCACAGCCTTAAGTTCCGCAACTAGAAAATCCACAACTGGAGATTCCGCAACTAGAAACTCCACAACTAGAAACTCCACAACTCGAAACTCCACAACTCCAAACTCCACAACTCGAAACTCCAGAACTTGAAACTTCACAACTAGACACTCAAAAACTAAAAACTCTACAACTAGAACCTCCTAAACTAGAAACTCCACAACTAGAGACTTCAAACTAGAAACTCGAAAACTAGAAACTGCACAACTAAAACTCAACAACTAAAAACTCCACAGCTTGAGACTCCGCAACTTGAAACTCCACAACTGGAAACACCGCAACTAGAAACTCCACAACTGGAAACTTCACTACTAGATACTCCACAACTAGAAACTCGACAACTAGAAACTCCACAACTAGAGACTCCACAACTTGAAACTACACAACTAGAGACTCTGCAACTCCACAACTAGAAACTCCACAACTGGAAAATCCACAACTAGAAGCTCCTCAACTAGAAACTCTACAACTAGAGACTCCGCAACTAGAAACTCCACAACAAGGGACTTCGCAACTAGAAACTCCACAACTAGAAACTCCACAACTGGAAACTCCACGACTAGATACTCCACAACTGGAAACTCGGCAACTAGAAACTCCACAACTAGAGACTCCACAACTTGAAACTCCACAACTAGAGACTCTGCAACTAGAAACTCCACAACTAGAGACTCCGCAACTCCACAACTAGAAACTCCACAACTGGAAAATTCACAACTATTTACTCCACAACTAAAAAATCCACAACTAGAAACTCCACAACTATAGACTCCACAACTTGAAACTCCACAAGTTTAAACTCCACAACTTGAGACTCCACAACTAGGAACTCCACAACTAGAAACTCCCCAACTAGAAACTTTACAACTTGGAACTCCACAACCAGAAACTCCACAACTAGAAACTCCACAACTAGAGACTCCGCAACTAGAAACTCCACAACCAGAGACTCTGCAACTAGAAATTCCGCAACTAGAAACTCCACAAATAGAAACTCCGCAGCTAGAAACTACACAACTAGAGACTCCACAACTAGAAATTCCACAACTAGAAACTCCACAACTTGAAACTCCACAACTTGAAACCTCACAACTTTAAGTTCCGCAACTAGAAAATCTACAGCTAGAGATTCCGCAACTAGAAACTCCTAAACTCAAAACTCCAACACTAAAAACTCCAAAACTCGAAATTCCACAACTAGAGACTCCGCAACTAGAAACTCCACAACCAGAGACTCTGCAACTAGAAACTCCGCAGCTAGAAACTCCACAAATAGAAACTCCGCAACTAGAAAGTCCACAGCTAGAAACTCCGCAACTAGAAACTCCACAAGTAGAAACTCCACAACTAGATACTCCACAACTAGAAACTCCACAACTAGAAACTTCACAACTAGAGACTCCACAACTAGAAACTCCACAACTGGAAACTCCACAACTAGATACTCCACAACTAGAAACTCCACAACTAGACTCAACAACTTGAAACTCCACAACTAGAGACTCCGCAACTAGAAACTCCACAACTAGAGACTCCGCAACTCCACAACTAGAAACTCCACAACTGGAAACTCCACAACTAGATACTCCGCAACTAGAAACTCCACAACTAGAGACTCCACAACTTGAAACTCCACAACTTTAAACTCCACAACTTGAGACTCCACAACTAAAAACTCCACAACTTGAAACTCCAAAATTAGAAACTCCACAACCAGAAACTCCACAACTAGAAACTCCACAACTAAACACTCCGCAACAGGAAACTCCAAAACAAGAGACTCCACGACTTGAAACCTCACAACTTTAGGTTCCGCAACTAGAAAATCCACAGCTAGAGATTCCGCAAGTAGAAACTCCACAACTAGAAACTCCACAACTCAAAACTCCAACACTAGAAACTCCAAAACTCGAAACTCCACAACTAGAGACTCCACAACTAGAAACTCCACAACCAGAGACTCTGCAACTAGAAACTCCGCAGCTAGAAACTGCACAAATAGAAACTCCACTACTAGATACTCCACAACTGAAAACTCGGCAACTAGAAACTCCACAACTAGAGACTCCACAACTTGAAACTCCACAACTAGAGACTCTGCAACTAGAAACTCCACAACTAGAGACTCCGCAACTCCACAACTCGAAACTCCACAACTGGAAACTCCACAACTAGACACTCCACAACTAAAAACTCTTCAACTAGAAATTCCTAAACTAGATACTCCACAACTAAAAAATCTACAACTAGAGACTTCAAACTAGAAACTCAACAACTAGAAACTCCACAACTAAAAACTCCACAACTAGAAACTCCACATCTTGAGACTCCGCAACTAGAAACTCCACAACTAGGGACTCCGCAACTAGAAACTCCAAAACTGGAAACTCCACAACCGGCAACTCCACTACTAGATACTCCACAACTGGAAACTCGGCAACTAGAAACTCCACAACTAGAGACTCCACAACTTGAAACTCCACAACTAGAGACTCTGCAACTAGAAACTCCACAACTAGAGACTCCGCAACTCCACAACTCGAAACTTCACAACTGAAATCTCCACAACTAGACACTCCACAACTAAAAACTCTTCAACTAGAAATTCCTAAACTAGAGACTCCACAACTAGAGAATCTACAACTAGAGACTTCAAACTAGAAACTCAAGCACTAGAAACTCCACAACTAAAAACTCAACAACTAGAAACTCCACAGCTTGAGACTCCGCAACTAGAAACTCCACAACTAGGGACTCCGCAACTAGAAACTCCAACTAGAAACTCCACAACTGGAAACTCCACTACTAGATACTCCACAACTGGAAACTCGGCAACTAGAAACTCCACAACTAGAGACTCCACAACTTGAAACTCAACAACTAAAGACTCTGCAACTAGAAACTCCACAACTCGAAACTCCACTACTGGAAACTCCACAACTAGACACTCCACAACAAAAAACTCTTCAATCAGAAACTCCTAAACTAGAGACTCCACAACTAGAGAATCTACAACTAGAGACTTGAAACTAGAAACTCAACAACTGGAAACTCCACAACTTGAAACTCCACTACTAGATACTCCACAACTGGAAATTCGACAACTTGAAACTCCACATCTAGAGACTCCACAACTTGAGACTCCACTTAGAGACACTGCAACTAGAAACTCAACAACTAGAGACTCCGCCACTCAACAACTAGAAACTCCACAACTGGAAAATCCACAACTAGATACTCCACAACTAGAAAATCTACAACTGGAAACTCCGCAACTAGAGACTCCACAACTAGAAACTCCACAACTAGAAACTCCACAACTACAAACTCCACAAATACAGACTCCGCAACTAGAAATTCCATATCTAGAAACTCCACAGCTAGAAACTGAAAAACTAGAGACTTCACAACTAGAAACTCAACAACTAAAGACTCCACAACTAAAAACTCCACAACTGGAAACTCCACAACTTGAGACTCCGCAACTTGAAACTTCACAACTAGAAACTCCGCTATTAAAAACTCCGCAACTAGAAACTCCGCAACTAGAATCTCCACAACTTAAAACTCCACAACTAGATACTCCACAACTGGAAACTCCACAACTAGATACTTCACAACTGGAAACTCCACAACTAGATACTCCACAACTAAAAACTCCATAACTAGAAACTCCACAACTAGACACTCCACAACTCGAAACTCCACAACTAGAATCTCCACAACTAAAAATTCCACAACCAGAGACTCCGCAACTTCACAACTAGAAACGCCACAACTGGAAACTGCACATATATATACTCTGCAACTAGAAACTCCACAACTAGAGACTCCACAACTTGAAACTCCACAACTTTAAACTCCACAACTTGAGACTCCACAACTAGAAACTCCACAACTTGAAACTCCACAGCTTGAGACTCCGCAACTAGAAACTCCTCAACTAGGGACTCCACAACTGGAAACTCCACTACTAGATACTCCACAACTGGAAACTCCACAACTCAAAACTCCACAACTTGAAACTCCACAACTAGACACTCCACAACTAAAAACTCTACAACTAGAAACTCCTAAACTAGTGACTCCATAACTAGAGACTCCACAACTAGAGACTTCAAAACTAGAAACTCAACAACTAGAAGCTCCACAACTAAAAACTCTACAACTAGAAATTCCAAACTTGAGACTCCCCCACTTTAAACTCCACAACCCTAGACTCCACAACTAAAAACTCCACGACTAGAAACTCCACAACTAGAAACTCCATAACTAGAACCTCGAAAACCAGAGACTCCACAACTACAATCTCTGCAACTAGAAACTCCACAACCTGAAACTTCACAACTAGAAACTCCAACACTAGCAACTCCACAACTAGAAACTCCGCAACTAGAGACTCCACAACTAGAAACTCCACAACTAGAGTCTCCACAACTTGAAACTCCACAACTAAAAACTCCACAACCAGAAACTCCACAACTAGAAACTCCACAATTAGAAACTCCGCAACTAGAGACTCCACAACTAGAAACTCTACAACTAGAAATTCCACATCTAGAGACCTTACAACTAGAAACTCCGCAGCTAGAAACACCACAACTAGAAACTCCGCAACTAGAAACTCCACATCTAGAAACTCCACAACTAGAAACTCCACAACTTGAAACCTCACAGCCTTAAGTTCCGCAACTAGAAAATCCACAACTAGAGATTCCGCAACTAGAAACTCCACAACTAGAAACTCCACAACTCGAAACTCCACAACTCAAAACTCCACAATTCGAAACTCCACAACTCGAAACTCCAGAACTTGAAACTTCACAACTAGACACTCAAAAACTAAAAACTCTACAACTAGAAACTCCTAAACTAGAAACTCCACAACTAGAGACTTCAAACTAGAAACTCGAAAACTAGAAACTGCACAACTAAAACTGAACAACTAAAAACTCCACAGCTTGAGACTCCGCAACTTGAAACTCCACAACTGGAAACACCGCAACTAGAAACTCCACAACTGGAAACTTCACTACTAGATACTCCACAACTAGAAACTCGACAACTAGAAACTCCAACCTAGAGACTCCACAACTTGAAACTCCACAACTAGAGACTCTGCAACTCAACAACTAGAAACTCCACATCTTGAGACTCCGCAACTAGAAACTCCACAACTAGGGACTTCGCAACTAGAAACTCCACAACTGGAAACTCCACAACCGGCAACTCCACAACTAGACACTCCACAACTAAAAACTCTTCAACTAGAAATTCCTAAACTAGAGACTCCACAACTAGAGAATCTACAACTAGAGACTTCAAACTAGAAACTCAAGCACTGGAAACTACACAACTAAAAACTCAACAACTAGAAACTCCACAGCTTGAGACTCCGCAACTTGAAACTCCACAACTAGGGACTCCACAACTAAAAACTCCACAACTCGAAACTCCACTACTAGATACTCCACAACTGGAAACTCGACAACTAGAAACTCCACATCCAGAGACTCCACAACTCAACAACTAGAAACTCCACAACTGGAAAATCCACAACTAGATACTCCACAACTAGAAAATCTACAACTAGAAACTCTGCAGCTAGAGACTCCACAACTAGAAACTCCACAACTAGAAACTCCACAACTACAAACCCCACAAATACAGACTCGGCAACTAGAAATTCCATATCTAGAAACTCCACAGCTAGAAACTGCAAAACTAGAGACTTCACAACTATAAACTCAACAACTAAAAACTCCACAACTAAAAACTCCACAACTGGAAACTCCACAACTTGAGACTCCGCAACTTGAAACTTAACAACTAGAAACTCCGCTATTAAAAACTCCGCAACTAGAAACTCGGCAACTAGAAACTCCACAATTTAAAACTCCACAACTAGATACTCCACAACTGGAAACTCCACAACTAGATACTTCACAACTGGAAACTCCACAACTAAAAACTCCACAACTTGAAACTCCAAAATTAGAAACTCCACAACCAGAAACTCCACAACTAGAAACTCCACAACTAAACACTCCACAACAGGAAACTCCAAAACAAGAGACTCCACGACTAGAGACTCCACAACTAGAGACTCCACAACTTGAAACCTCACAACTTTAGGTTCCGCAACTAGAAAATCCACAGCTAGCTAGAGATTCCGCAACTAGAAACTCCACAACTAGAAACTCCACAACTCAAAACTCCAACACTAGAAACTCCAAAACTCGAAACTCCACAACTAGAGACTCCGAAACTAGAAACTCCACAACCAGAGACTCTGCAACTAGAAACTCCACAGCTAGAAACTGCACAAATAGAAACTCCACTACTAGATACTCCACAACTGAAAACTCGGCAACTAGAAACTCCACAACTAGAGACTCCACAACTTGAAACTCCACAACTAGAGACTCTGCAACTTGAAACTCCACAACTAGAGACTCCGCAACTCCACAACTCGAAACTCCACAACTGGAAACTCCACAACTAGACACTCCACAACTAAAAACTCTTCAACTAGAAATTCCTAAACTAGAGACTCCACAACTAAAAAATCTACAACTAGAGACTTCAAACTAGAAACTCAACAACTAGAAACTCCACAACTAAAAACTCCACAACTAGAAACTCCACAACTAGAGACTCCACAACTTGAAACTCCAGAACTAGAGACTCTGCAACTAGAAACTCCACAACTAGAGACTCCGCAACTCCACAACTCGAAACTCCACAACTGGAAACTCCACAACTAGACACTCCACAACTAAAAACTCTTCAACTAGAAATTCCTAAACTAGAGACTCCACAACTAGAGAATCTACAACTAGAGACTTCAAACTAGAAACTCAAGCACTAGAAACTCCACAACTAAAAACTCAACAACTAGAAACTCCACAGCTTGAGACTCCGCAACTAGAAACTCCACAACTAGGGACTCCGCAACTAGAAACTCCAACTAGAAACTCCACAACTGGAAACTCCACTACTAGATACTCCACAACTGGAAACTCGGCAACTAGAAACTCCACAACTAGAGACTCCACAACTTGAAACTCCACTTAGAGACACTGCAACTAGAAACTCAACAACTAGAGACTCCGCAACTCAACAACTAGAAACTCCACAACTGGAAAATCCACAACTAGATACTCCACAACTAGAAAATCTACAACTGGAAACTCCGCAACTAGAGACTCCACAACTAGAAACTCCACAACTACAAACTCCACAACTACAAACTCCACAAATACAGACTCGGCAACTAGAAATTCCATATCTAGAAACTCCACAGCTAGAAACTGAAAAACTAGAGGCTTTACAACTAGAAACTCAACAACTAAATACTCCACAACTAAAAACTCCACAACTGGAAACTCCACAACTTGAGACTCCGCAACTTGAAACTTCACAACTAGAAACTCGGCAACTAGAAACTCCACAATTTAAAACTCCACAACTAGATACTCCACAACTGGAAACTCCACAACTAGATACTTCACAACTGGAAACTCCACAACTAAAAACTCCACAACTTGAAACTCCAAAATTAGAAACTCCACAACCAGAAACTCCACAACTAGAAACTCCACAACTAAACACTCCACAACAGGAAACTCCAAAACAAGAGACTCCACGACTAGAGACTCCAGAACTAGAGACTCCACAACTTGAAACCTCACAACTTTAGGTTCCGCAACTAGAAAATTCACAGCTAGAGATTCCGCAACTAGAAACTCCACAACTAGAAACTCCACAACTCAAAACTCCAACACTAGAAACTCCAAAACTCGAAACTCCACAACTAGAGACTCCGCAACTAGAAACTCCACAACCAGAGACTCTGCAACTAGAAACTCCGCAGCTAGAAACTGCACAAATAGAAACTCCACTACTAGATACTCCACAACTGAAAACTCGGCAACTAGAAACTCCACAACTAGAGACTCCACAACTTGAAACTCCACAACTAGAGACTCTGCAACTAGAAACTCCACAACTAGAGACTCCGCAACTCCACAACTCGAAACTCCACAACTGGAAACTCCACAACTAGACACTCCACAACTAAAAACTCTTCAACTAGAAATTCCTAAACTAGAGACTCCACAACTAAAAAATCTACAACTAGAGACTTCAAACTAGAAACTCAACAACTAGAAACTCCACAACTAAAAACTCCACAACTAGAAACTCCACATCTTGAGACTCCGCAACTAGAAACTCCACAACTAGGGACTCCGCAACTAGAAACTCCAAAACTGGAAACTCCACAACTGGCAACTCCACTACTAGATACTCCACAACTGGAAACTCGGCAACTAGAAACTCCACAACTAGAGACTCCACAACTTGAAACTCCACAACTAGAGACTCTGCAACTAGAAACTCCACAACTAGAGACTCCGCAACTCCACAACTCGAAACTCCACAACTGGAAACTCCACAACTAGACACTCCACAACTAAAAACTCTTCAACTAGAAATTCCTAAACTAGAGACTCCACAACTAGAGAATCTACAACTAGAGACTTCAAACTAGAAACTCAAGCACTAGAAACTCCACAACTAAAAACTCAACAACTAGAAACTCCACAGCTTGAGACTCCGCAACTAGAAACTCCACAACTAGGGACTCCGCAACTAGAAACTCCAACTAGAAACTCCACAACTGGAAACTCCACTACTAGATACTCCACAACTGGAAACTCGGCAACTAGAAACTCCACAACTAGAGACTCCACAACTTGAAACTCCACTTAGAGACACTGCAACTAGAAACTCAACAACTAGAGACTCCGCAACTCAACAACTAGAAACTCCACAACTGGAAAATCCACAACTAGATACTCCACAACTAGAAAATCTACAACTGGAAACTCCGCAACTAGATACTCCACAACTAGAAACTCCACAACTAGAAACTCCACAACTACAAACTCCACAAATACAGACTCGGCAACTAGAAATTCCATATCTAGAAACTCCACAGCTAGAAACTGAAAAACTAGAGACTTTACAACTAGAAACTCAACAACTAAAAACTCCACAACTAAAAACTCCACAACTGGAAACTCCACAACTTGAGACTCCGCAACTTGAAACTTCACAACTAGAAACTCCGCTATTAAAAACTCCGCAACTAGAAACTCCGCAACTAGAATCTCCACAACTTAAAACTCCACAACTAGATACTCCACAACTGGAAACTCCACAACTAGATACTTCACAACTGGAAACTCCACAACTAGATACTCCACAAAGAAAAACTCCATAACTAGAAACTCCACAACTAGACACTCCACAACTCGAAACTCCACAACTAGAATCTCCACAACTAAAAATTCCACAACCAGAGACTCCGCAACTTCACAACTAGAAACGCCACAACTGGAAACTGCACATATATATACTCTGCAACTAGAAACTCCACAACTAGAGACTCCACAACTTGAAACTCCACAACTTTAAACTCCACAACTTGAGACTCCACAACTAGAAACTCCACAACTTGAAACTCCACAGCTTGAGACTCCGCAACTAGAAACTCCCCAACTAGGGACTCCACAACTGGAAACTCCACTACTAGATACTCCACAACTGGAAACTCCACAACTCAAAACTCCACAACTTGAAACTCCACAACTAGACACTCCACAACTAAAAACTCTACAACTAGAAACTCCTAAACTAGAGACTGCATAACTAGAGACTCCACAACTAGAGACTTCAAAACTAGAAACTCAACAACTAGAAGCTCCACAACTAAAAACTCTACAACTAGAAATTCCAAACTTGAGACTCCGCCACTTTAAACTCCACAACCCTAGACTCCACAACTAAAAAATTCACGACTAGAAACTCCACAACTAGAAACTCCATAACTAGAACCTCGAAAACCAGAGACTCCGCAACTACAATCTCTGCAACTAGAAACTCCACAACCTGAAACTCCACAACTAGAAACTCCAACACTAGCAACTCCACAACTAGAAACTCCGCAACTAGAGACTCCACAACTAGAAACTCCAACACTAGAGTCTCCACAACTTGAAACTCCACAACTAAAAACTCCACAACCAGAAACTCCACAACTAGAAACTCCACAACTAGAAACTCCGCAACTAGAGACTCCACAACTAGAAACTCTACAACTAGAAATTCCACATCTAGAGACCTTACAACTAGAAACTCCGCAGCTAGAAACACCACAACTAGAAACTCCGCAACTAGAAACTCCACATCTAGAAACTCCACAACTAGAAACTCCACAACTTGAAACCTCACAGCCTTAAGTTCCGCAACTAGAAAATCCACAACTAGAGATTCCGCAACTAGAAACTCCACAACTAGAAACTCCACAACTCGAAACTCCACAACTCAAAACTCCACAATTCGAAACTCCACAACTCGAAACTCCAGAACTTGAAACTTCACAACTAGACACTCAAAAACTAAAAACTCTACAACTAGAAACTCCTAAACTAGAAACTCCACAACTAGAGACTTCAAACTAGAAACTCGAAAACTAGAGACTGCACAACTAAAACTCAACAACTAAAAACTCCACAGCTTGAGACTCCGCAACTTGAAACTCCACAACTGGAAACACCGCAACTAGAAACTCCACAACTGGAAACTTCACTACTAGATACTCCACAACTAGAAACTCGACAACTAGAAACTCCAACCTAGAGACTCCACAACTTGAAACTCCACAACTAGAGACTCTGCAACTCCACAACTAGAAACTCCACAACTGGAAACTCCACAACTAAAAACTCAACAACTAGAAACTCCACATCTTGAGACTCCGCAACTAGAAACTCCACAACTAGGGACTCCGCAACTAGAAACTCCACAACTTGAAACTCCACAACCGGCAACTCCACTACTAGATACTCCACAACTGGAAACTCGGCAACTAGAAACTCCACAACTAGAGACTCCACAACTAGAGACTCCACAACTTGAAACTCCACAACTAGAGACTCTGCAACTAGAAACTCCACAACTAGAGACTCCGCAACTCCACAACTCGAAACTCCACAACTGGAAACTCCACAACTAGACACTCCACAACTAAAAACTCTTCAACTAGAAATTCCTAAACTAGAGACTCCACAACTAGAGAATCTACAACTAGAGACTTCAAACTAGAAACTCAAGCACTAAAAACTCCACAACTAAAAACTCAACAACTAGAAACTCCACAGCTTGGGACTCCGCAACTAGAAACTCCACAACTAGGGACTCCGCAACTAGAAACTCCCCAACTTGAAACTCCACTACTAGATACTCCACAACTGGAAACTCACAACTAGAAACTCTACAACTAGAGACTCCACAACTTGAAACTCCACAACTAAAGGTTCTGCAACTCGAAACTCCACAACTTGAAACTCCACTACTGGAAACTCCACAACTAGGGACTCCACAACTAAAAACTCCACAACTCGAAACTCCACTACTAGATACTCCACAACTGGAAACTCGACAACTAGAAACTCCACATCCAGAGACTCCACAACTCAACAACTAGAAACTCCACAACTGGAAAATCCACAACTAGATACTCCACAACTAGAAAATCTACAACTAGAAACTCTGCAAATAGAGACTCCACAACTAGAAACTCCACAACTAGAAACTCCACAACTACAAACCCCACAAATACAGACTCGGCAACTAGAAATTCCATATCTAGAAACTCCACAACTTGAAACTCCACAACTAGAGACTCTGCAACTAGAGACTCCGCAACTCCACAACTCGAAACTCCAACTCTGGAAACTCCACAACTAGACACTCCACAACTAGACACTCCACAACTAAAAACTCTTCAACTAGAAATTCCTAAACTAGAGACTCCACAACTAGAGAATCTACAACTAGAGACTTCAAACTAGAAACTCAACAACTAAAAACTCCACAACTAAAAACTCCACAACTGGAAACTCCACAACTTGAGACTCCGCAACTTGAAACTTCACAACTAGAAACTCCGCTATTAAAAACTCCGCAACTAGAAACTCGGCAACTAGAAACTCCACAATTTAAAACTCCACAACTAGATACTCCACAACTGGGAACTCCACAACTAGATACTTCACAACTGGAAACTCCACAACTAGATACTCCACAACTAAAAACTCCACAACTAGAAACTCCACAACTAGAGACTCCACAACTAAAAACTCCACAACCAGAGACTCCGCAACTTCACAACTAAAACTCCACAACTGGAAACTGCACAACTAGATACTCTGCAACCAGAAACTCCACAACTAGAGACACTACAACTTGAAACTCCACAACTTGAAACTCCATAGCTTGAGACTCCGCAACTAGAAACTCCTCAACTAGGGACTCCACAACTGGAAACTCCACTACTAGATACTCCACAACTGGAAACTCGGCAACTAAAAACTCCAGAACTAGATACTCCACAACTAGAAACTCCACAACTAGAGACTCCCCAACTTGAAACTCCACAACTTTAAACTCCACAACTTGAGACTCCACAACTAGAAACTCCACAACTTGAAACTCCACAACTAGAAACTCCACAACCAGGAACTCTACAACTAGAAACTACACAACTAGAAACTCCACAACTAGAAACTCCTCAACTAGAGACTCCACAACTAAAAACTCCAAAACTAGAACTCCACAACTACAAACTCCACCAATAGAGACTCGGCAACTAGAAATGCCATATCTAGAAACTCCACAACTAGAAACTCCACAACTGGAAACTCTACAACTAGAGACTCCGCAACTAGAAACTCCACAGCCAGAGACTCTGAAACTAGAAACTCTGCAGCTAGAAACTCCACATATAGAAACTCCACAACTACAAACTCCACCAATAGAGACTCGGCAACTAGAAATTCCATATCTAGAAACTCGACATAT
Organism: Rhipicephalus microplus; assembly: GCF_043290135.1. Taxonomy (NCBI): domain Eukaryota; kingdom Metazoa; phylum Arthropoda; class Arachnida; order Ixodida; family Ixodidae; genus Rhipicephalus; species Rhipicephalus microplus. The sequence continues at coordinate 39,942,557 of NW_027464586.1, forward strand.
ATAAACTCCACAACTAAAAACTCCACAACTAGAAACTCCACAACTTGAAACCTCACAACCTTAAGTTCCGCAACTAGAAAATCCATAGCTAGAGATTTCGCAACTAGAAACTCCACAACTCAAACTTCCACAACAAGAAACTCCACAACTCGAAACTCCACAACTGGAAACTCCACAACTAGAAACTCCACAACTAGACCCTCCACAACTAAAAACTCTACAACCTGAAAGTTCTAAACTAGAGACTCCACAACTAGAGACTACAACTAGAGACTTCAAAACTAGAAACTCAACAACTAGAAGCTCCACAACTAAAAACTCTACAACTAGAAATTCCACAACTTGAGACTCCACCACTTTAAATTCCACAACCCTAGACTCCACAACTAAAAACTCCATGACTAGAATCTCCACAACTAGATACTCCATAACTAGACCCTCCACAACCAGAGACTCCGCAACTAGAATCTCTGCAACTAGAAACTCCACAACCTGAAATTCCACAACTAGAAACTCCTACACTAGCAACTCCACAACTAGAAACTCCGCAACTAGAGACTCCACAACTAGAAACTCCACAACTAGAGTCTCTACATCTAGAAACTCCACAACTAGAGACTCCACAACTAGAAACTCTACAACTAGAAATTCCACATCTAGAGACCTTGCAACTAGAAACTCCGCAGCTAGAAACTCCACAACTAGAAACTCCGCAACTAGAAACTCCACAACTAGAAACTCCACAACTAGAAACTCCACAACTTGAAACCTCACAGCCTTAAGTTCCGCAACTAGAAAATCCACAACTAGAGATTCCGCAACTAGAAACTGCACAACTAGAAACTCCACAACTCGAAACTCCACAACTCAAAACTCCACAATTCGAAACTCCACAACTCGAAACTCCAGAACTTGAAACTTCACAACTAGACACTCAAAAACTAAAAACTCTACAACTAGAAACTCCTAAACTAGAAACTCCACAACTAGAGACTTCAAACTAGAAACTCGAAAACTAGAAACTGCACAACTAAAACTCAACAACTAGAAACTCCACAGCTTGAGACTCCGCAACTTGAAACTCCACAACTGGAAACACCGCAACTAGAAACTCCACAACTGGAAACTTCACTACTAGATACTCCACAACTAGAAACTCCACAACTAGAGACTCCACAACTAAAAACTCCACAACTAGAAACTCCACAACTACAAACTCCACCAATAGAGACTCCGCAACTAGAAATTTCATATCTAGAAACTCCACAACTAAAAACTCCACAACTAAAAACTCCACAACTAGAAACTCCACAACTAGAAACTCTACAACTAGAGACTCCGCAACTAGAAACTCCACAGCCAAAGACTCTGCAACTAGAAAGTCTGCAGCTAGAAACTCCACAAATAGAAACTCCACAACTACAAACTCCACCAATAGAGACTCGGCAACTAGAAATTCCTTATCTAGAAACTCCACAACTAAAAACTCCACAACTAAAAACTCCACAACTAGAAACTCCACAACTAGAAACTCCACAACAGGAGACTCCACAACTAGAAACTCCACTTCTAGAAACTCCACTTCTAGAAACTCCACAACTAGAAACTCCACAACTTGAAACCTCACAACCTTAAGTTCCGCAACTAGAAAATCCACAGCTAGAGATTCCGCAACTAGAAACTCCAAAACTCAAACTTCCACAACAAGAAACTCCACAACTCGAAACTCCACAACTGGAAACTCCACAACTAGACACTCCACGACTAAAAACTCTACAACTAGAAAGTTCTAAACTAGAGACTCCACAACTAGAGACTACAACTAGAGACTTCAAACTCGAAACTCAACAACTAGAAAGTCCACAATTTGAAACTCCACAACTAGAAACTCCACAACTAGAAACTCTACAACTAGAGACTCTTCAACTAGAGAATTCGCAACTAGAAACTCCAAAACTAGAAACTCCACAACTAGAAACTCCACAACTCGAAACTCCACAACTCAAAACTCCACAACTTGAAACTCCACAACTAGACACTCCACAACTAAAAACTCTACAACTAGAAACTCCTAAACTAGAGACTCCATTACTAGAGACTCCACAACTAGAGACTTCAAAACTAGAAACTCAACAACTAGAAGCTCCACAACTAAAACTCTACAACTAAAAATTCCAAACTTGAGACTCCGCCACTTTAAACTCCACGACTAGAAACTCCACAACTAGAAACTCCATAACTAGAACCTCGAAAACCAGAGACTCCGCAACTACGATCTCTGCAACTAGAAACTCCACAACTTGAAACTCCACAACTAGAAACTCCAACACTAGCAACTCCACAACTAGAAACTCCGCAACTAGAGACTCCACAACTAGAAACTCCACAACTAGAGTCTCCACAACTTGAAACTCCACAACTAAAAACTCCACAACCAGAAACTCAACAACTAGAAACTCCACAACTAGAAACTCCGCAACTAGAGACTCCACAACTAGAAACTCTACAAGTAGAAATTTCACATCTAGAGACCTTGCAACTAGAAACTCCGCAGCTAGAAACACCACAACTAGAAACTCCGCAACTAGAATCTCCACAACTAGAAACTCCACAACTAGACACTCCACAACTTGAAACCTCACAGTCTTAAGTTCCGCAACTAGAAAATCCACAACTAGAGATTCCGCAACTAGAAACTCCACAACTAGAAACTCCACAACTCGAAACTCCACAACTCAAAACTCCACAATTCGAAACTCCACAACTCGAAACTCCAGAACTTGAAACTTCACAACTAGACACTCAAAAACTAAAAACTCTACAACTAGAAACTCCTAAACTAGAAACTCCACAACTAGAGACTTCAAACTAGAAACTCGAAAACTAGAAACTGCACAACTAAAACTCAACAACTAAAAACTCCACAGCTTGAGACTCCGCAACTTGAAACTCCACAACTGGAAACACCGCAACTAGAAACTCCACAACTGGAAACTTCACTACTAGATACTCCACAACTAGAAACTCGACAACTAGAAACTCCAACCTAGAGACTCCACAACTTGAAACTCCACAACTAGAGACTCTGCAACTCCACAACTAGAAACTCCACAACTGGAAACTCCACAACTAAAAACTCAACAACTAGAAACTCCACATCTTGAGACTCCGCAACTAGAAACTCCACAACTAGGGACTCCGCAACTAGAAACTCCACAACTTGAAACTCCACAACCGGCAACTCCACTACTAGATACTCCACAACTGGAAACTCGGCAACTAGAAACTCCACAACTAGAGACTCCACAACTAGAGACTCCACAACTTGAAACTCCACAACTAGAGACTCTGCAACTAGAAACTCCACAACTAGAGACTCCGCAACTCCACAACTCGAAACTCCACAACTGGAAACTCCACAACTAGACACTCCACAACTAAAAACTCTTCAACTAGAAATTCCTAAACTAGAGACTCCACAACTAGAGAATCTACAACTAGAGACTTCAAACTAGAAACTCAAGCACTAAAAACTCCACAACTAAAAACTCAACAACTAGAAACTCCACAGCTTGGGACTCCGCAACTAGAAACTCCACAACTAGGGACTCCGCAACTAGAAACTCCACAACTTGAAACTCCACTACTAGATACTCCACAACTGGAAACTCACAACTAGAAACTCTACAACTAGAGACTCCACAACTTGAAACTCCACAACTAAAGGTTCTGCAACTCGAAACTCCACAACTTGAAACTCCACTACTGGAAACTCCACAACTAGGGACTCCACAACTAAAAACTCCACAACTCGAAACTCCACTACTAGATACTCCACAACTGGAAACTCGACAACTAGAAACTCCACATCCAGAGACTCCACAACTCAACAACTAGAAACTCCACAACTGGAAAATCCACAACTAGATACTCCACAACTAGAAAATCTACAACTAGAAACTCTGCAAATAGAGACTCCACAACTAGAAACTCCACAACTAGAAACTCCACAACTACAAACCCCACAAATACAGACTCGGCAACTAGAAATTCCATATCTAGAAACTCCACAACTTGAAACTCCACAACTAGAGACTCTGCAACTAGAAACTCCACAACTAGAGACTCCGCAACTCCACAACTCGAAACTCCAACTCTGGAAACTCCACAACTAGACACTCCACAACTAAAAACTCTTCAACTAGAAATTCCTAAACTAGAGACTCCACAACTAGAGAATCTACAACTAGAGACTTCAAACTAGAAACTCAACAACTAAAAACTCCACAACTAAAAACTCCACAACTGGAAACTCCACAACTTGAGACTCCGCAACTTGAAACTTCACAACTAGAAACTCCGCTATTAAAAACTCCGCAACTAGAAACTCGGCAACTAGAAACTCCACAATTTAAAACTCCACAACTAGATACTCCACAACTGGGAACTCCACAACTAGATACTTCACAACTGGAAACTCCACAACTAGATACTCCACAACTAAAAACTCCACAACTAGAAACTCCACAACTAGAGACTCCACAACTAAAAACTCCACAACCAGAGACTCCGCAACTTCACAACTAAAACTCCACAACTGGAAACTGCACAACTAGATACTCTGCAACCAGAAACTCCACAACTAGAGACACTACAACTTGAAACTCCACAACTTGAAACTCCATAGCTTGAGACTCCGCAACTAGAAACTCCTCAACTAGGGACTCCACAACTGGAAACTCCACTACTAGATACTCCACAACTGGAAACTCGGCAACTAAAAACTCCAGAACTAGATACTCCACAACTAGAAACTCCACAACTAGAGACTCCCCAACTTGAAACTCCACAACTTTAAACTCCACAACTTGAGACTCCACAACTAGAAACTCCACAACTTGAAACTCCACAACTAGAAACTCCACAACCAGGAACTCTACAACTAGAAACTACACAACTAGAAACTCCACAACTAGAAACTCCTCAACTAGAGACTCCACAACTAAAAACCCCACAACTAGAACTCCACAACTACAAACTCCACCAATAGAGACTCGGCAACTAGAAATGCCATATCTAGAAACTCCACAACTAGAAACTCCACAACTAGAAACTCTACAACTAGAGACTCCGCAACTAGAAACTCCACAGCCAGAGACTCTGAAACTAGAAACTCTGCAGCTAGAAACTCCACATATAGAAACTCCACAACTACAAACTCCACCAATAGAGACTCGGCAACTAGAAATTCCATATCTAGAAACTCGACATATATAAACTCCACAACTAAAAACTCCACAACTAGAAACTCCACAACTTGAAACCTCACAACCTTAAGTTCCGCAACTAGAAAATCCATAGCTAGAGATTCCGCAACTAGAAACTCCACAACTCAAACTTCCACAACAAGAAACTCCACAACTCGAAACTCCACAACTGGAAACTCCACAACTAGAAACTCCACAACTAGACCCTCCACAACTAAAAACTCTACAACCTGAAAGTTCTAAACTAGAGACTCCACAACTAGAGACTACAACTAGAGACTTCAAAACTAGAAACTCAACAACTAGAAGCTCCACAACTAAAAACTCTACAACTAGAAATTCCACAACTTGAGACTCCACCACTTTAAATTCCACAACCCTAGACTCCACAATAAAAACTCCATGACTAGAATCTCCACAACTAGAAACTCCATAACTAGACCCTCCACAACCAGAGACTCCGCAACTAGAATCTCTGCAACTAGAAACTCCACAACCTGAAATTCCACAACTAGAAACTCCAACACTAGCAACTCCACAACTAGAAACTCCGCAACTAGAGACTCCACAACTAGAAACTCCACAACTAGAGTCTCTACATCTAGAAACTCCACAACTAGAGACTCCACAACTAGAAACTCTACAACTAGAAATTCCACATCTAGAGACCTTGCAACTAGAAACTCCGCAGCTAGAAACTCCACAACTAGAAACTCCGCAACTAGAAACTCCACAACTAGAAACTCCACAACTAGAAACTCCACAACTTGAAACCTCACAGCCTTAAGTTCCGCAACTAGAAAATCCACAACTAGAGATTCCGCAACTAGAAACTGCACAACTAGAAACTCCACAACTCGAAACTCCACAACTCAAAACTCCACAATTCGAAACTCCACAACTCGAAACTCCAGAACTTGAAACTTCACAACTAGACACTCAAAAACTAAAAACTCTACAACTAGAAACTCCTAAACTAGAAACTCCACAACTAGAGACTTCAAACTAGAAACTCGAAAACTAGAAACTGCACAACTAAAACTCAACAACTAGAAACTCCACAGCTTGAGACTCCGCAACTTGAAACTCCACAACTGGAAACACCGCAACTAGAAACTCCACAACTGGAAACTTCACTACTAGATACTCCACAACTAGAAACTCCACAACTAGAGACTCCACAACTAAAAACTCCACAACTAGAAACTCCACAACTACAAACTCCACCAATAGAGACTCCGCAACTAGAAATTTCATATCTAGAAACTCCACAACTAAAAACTCCACAACTAAAAACTCCACAACTAGAAACTCCACAACTAGAAACTCTACAACTAGAGACTCCGCAACTAGAAACTCCACAGCCAAAGACTCTGCAACTAGAAAGTCTGCAGCTAGAAACTCCACAAATAGAAACTCCACAACTACAAACTCCACCAATAGAGACTCGGCAACTAGAAATTCCATATCTAGAAACTCCACAACTAAAAACTCCACAACTAGAAACTCCACAACTAGAAACTCCACAACAGGAGACTCCACAACTAGAAACTCCACTTCTAGAAACTCCACTTCTAGAAACTCCACAACTAGAAACTCCACAACTTGAAACCTCACAACCTTAAGTTCCGCAACTAGAAAATCCACAGCTAGAGATTCCGCAACTAGAAACTCCAAAACTCAAACTTCCACAAGAAGAAACTCCACAACTCGAAACTCCACAACTGGAAACTCCACAACTAGACACTCCACGACTAAAAACTCTACAACTAGAAAGTTCTAAACTAGAGACTCCACAACTAGAGACTACAACTAGAGACTTCAAACTCGAAACTCAACAACTAGAAAGTCCACAATTTGAAACTCCACAACTAGAAACTCCACAACTAGAAACTCTACAACTAGAGACTCTTCAACTAGAGAATTCGCAACTAGAAACTCCAAAACTAGAAACTCCACAACTAGAAACTCCACAACTCGAAACTCCACAACTCAAAACTCCACAACTTGAAACTCCACAACTAGACACTCCACAACTAAAAACTCTACAACTAGAAACTCCTAAACTAGAGACTCCATTACTAGAGACTCCACAACTAGAGACTTCAAAACTAGAAACTCAACAACTAGAAGCTCCACAACTAAAACTCTACAACTAAAAATTCCAAACTTGAGACTCCGCCACTTTAAACTCCACGACTAGAAACTCCACAACTAGAAACTCCATAACTAGAACCTCGAAAACCAGAGACTCCGCAACTACAATCTCTGCAACTAGAAACTCCACAACCTGAAACTCCACAACTAGAAACTCCAACACTAGCAACTCCACAACTAGAAACTCCGCAACTAGAGACTCCACAACTAGAAACTCCACAACTAGAGTCTCCACAACTTGAAACTCCACAACTAAAAACTCCACAACCAGAAAATCAACAACTAGAAACTCCACAACTAGAAACTCCGCAACTAGAGACTCCACAACTAGAAACTCTACAAGTAGAAATTTCACATCTAGAGACCTTGCAACTAGAAACTCCGCAGCTAGAAACACCACAACTAGAAACTCCGCAACTAGAATCTCCACAACTAGAAACTCCACAACTAGACACTCCACAACTTGAAACCTCACAGTCTTAAGTTCCGCAACTAGAAAATCCACAACTAGAGATTCCGCAACTAGAAACTCCACAACTAGAAACTCCACAACTCGAAACTCCACAACTCAAAACTCCACAATTCGAAACTCCACAACTCGAAACTCCAGAACTTGAAACTTCACAACTAGACACTCAAAAACTAAAAACTCTACAACTAGAAACTCCTAAACTAGAAACTCCACAACTAGAGACTTCAAACTAGAAACTCGAAAACTAGAAACTGCACAACTAAAACTCAACAACTAAAAACTCCACAGCTTGAGACTCCGCAACTTGAAACTCCACAACTGGAAACACCGCAACTAGAAACTCCACAACTGGAAACTTCACTACTAGATACTCCACAACTAGAAACTCGACAACTAGAAACTCCAACCTAGAGACTCCACAACTTGAAACTCCACAACTAGAGACTCTGCAACTCCACAACTAGAAACTCCACAACTGGAAACTCCACAACTAAAAACTCAACAACTAGAAACTCCACATCTTGAGACTCCGCAACTAGAAACTCCACAACTAGGGACTCCGCAACTAGAAACTCCACAACTTGAAACTCCACAACCGGCAACTCCACTACTAGATACTCCACAACTGGAAACTCGGCAACTAGAAACTCCACAACTAGAGACTCCACAACTAGAGACTCCACAACTTGAAACTCCACAACTAGAGACTCTGCAACTAGAAACTCCACAACTAGAGACTCCGCAACTCCACAACTCGAAACTCCACAACTGGAAACTCCACAACTAGACACTCCACAACTAAAAACTCTTCAACTAGAAATTCCTAAACTAGAGACTCCACAACTAGAGAATCTACAACTAGAGACTTCAAACTAGAAACTCAAGCACTAAAAACTCCACAACTAAAAACTCAACAACTAGAAACTCCACAGCTTGGGACTCCGCAACTAGAAACTCCACAACTAGGGACTCCGCAACTAGAAACTCCACAACTTGAAACTCCACTACTAGATACTCCACAACTGGAAACTCACAACTAGAAACTCTACAACTAGAGACTCCACAACTTGAAACTCCACAACTAAAGGTTCTGCAACTCGAAACTCCACAACTTGAAACTCCACTACTGGAAACTCCACAACTAGGGACTCCACAACTAAAAACTCCACAACTCGAAACTCCACTACTAGATACTCCACAACTGGAAACTCGACAACTAGAAACTCCACATCCAGAGACTCCACAACTCAACAACTAGAAACTCCACAACTGGAAAATCCACAACTAGATACTCCACAACTAGAAAATCTACAACTAGAAACTCTGCAAATAGAGACTCCACAACTAGAAACTCCACAACTAGAAACTCCACAACTACAAACCCCACAAATACAGACTCGGCAACTAGAAATTCCATATCTAGAAACTCCACAACTTGAAACTCCACAACTAGAGACTCTGCAACTAGAAACTCCACAACTAGAGACTCCGCAACTCCACAACTCGAAACTCCAACTCTGGAAACTCCACAACTAGACACTCCACAACTAAAAACTCTTCAACTAGAAATTCCTAAACTAGAGACTCCACAACTAGAGAATCTACAACTAGAGACTTCAAACTAGAAACTCAACAACTAAAAACTCCACAACTAAAAACTCCACAACTGGAAACTCCACAACTTGAGACTCCGCAACTTGAAACTTCACAACTAGAAACTCCGCTATTAAAAACTCCGCAACTAGAAACTCGGCAACTAGAAACTCCACAATTTAAAACTCCACAACTAGATACTCCACAACTGGGAACTCCACAACTAGATACTTCACAACTGGAAACTCCACAACTAGATACTCCACAACTAAAAACTCCACAACTAGAAACTCCACAACTAAAAACTCCACAACCAGAGACTCCGCAACTTCACAACTAAAACTCCACAACTGGAAACTGCACAACTAGATACTCTGCAACCAGAAACTCCACAACTAGAGACACTACAACTTGAAACTCCACAACTTGAAACTCCATAGCTTGAGACTCCGCAACTAGAAACTCCTCAACTAGGGACTCCACAACTGGAAACTCCACTACTAGATACTCCACAACTGGAAACTCGGCAACTAAAAACTCCAGAACTAGATACTCCACAACTAGAAACTCCACAACTAGAGACTCCCCAACTTGAAACTCCACAACTTTAAACTCCACAACTTGAGACTCCACAACTAGAAACTCCACAACTTGAAACTCCACAACTAGAAACTCCACAACCAGGAACTCTACAACTAGAAACTACACAACTAGAAACTCCACAACTAGAAACTCCTCAACTAGAGACTCCACAACTAAAAACTCCACAACTAGAACTCCACAACTACAAACTCCACCAATAGAGACTCGGCAACTAGAAATGCCATATCTAGAAACTCCACAACTAGAAACTCCACAACTAGAAACTCTACAACTAGAGACTCCGCAACTAGAAACTCCACAGCCAGAGACTCTGAAACTAGAAACTCTGCAGCTAGAAACTCCACATATAGAAACTCCACAACTACAAACTCCACCAATAGAGACTCGGCAACTAGAAATTCCATATCTAGAAACTCGACATATATAAACTCCACAACTAAAAACTCCACAACTAGAAACTCCACAACTTGAAACCTCACAACCTTAAGTTCCGCAACTAGAAAATCCATAGCTAGAGATTCCGCAACTAGAAACTCCACAACTCAAACTTCCACAACAAGAAACTCCACAACTCGAAACTCCACAACTGGAAACTCCACAACTAGAAACTCCAAAACTAGACCCTCCACAACTAAAAACTCTACAACCTGAAAGTTCTAAACTAGAGACTCCACAACTAGAGACTACAACTAGAGACTTCAAAACTAGAAACTCAACAACTAGAAGCTCCACAACTAAAAACTCTACAACTAGAAATTCCACAACTTGCGACTCCACCACTTTAAATTCCACAACCCTAGACTCCATAATAAAAACTCCATGACTAGATTCTCCACAACTAGAAACTCCATAACTAGACCCTCCACAACCAGAGACTCCGCAACTAGAATCTCTGCAACTAGAAACTCCACAACCTGAAATTCCACAACTAGAAACTCCAACACTAGCAACTCCACAACTAGAAACTCCGCAAATAGAGACTCCACAACTAGAAACTCCACAACTAGAGTCTCTACATCTAGAAACTCCACAACTAGAGACTCCACAACTAGAAACTCTACAACTAGAAATTCCACATCTAGAGACCTTGCAACTAGAAACTCCGCAGCTAGAAACTCCACAACTAGAAACTCCGCAACTAGAAACTCCACAACTAGAAACTCCACAACTAGAAACTCCACAACTTGAAACCTCACAGCCTTAAGTTCCGCAACTAGAAAATCCACAACTAGAGATTCCGCAACTAGAAACTGCACAACTAGAAACTCCACAACTCGAAACTCCACAACTCAAAACTCCACAATTCGAAACTCCACAACTCGAAACTCCAGAACTTGAAACTTCACAACTAGACACTCAAAAACTAAAAACTCTACAACTAGAAACTCCTAAACTAGAAACTCCACAACTAGAGACTTCAAACTAGAAACTCGAAAACTAGAAACTGCACAACTAAAACTCAACAACTAGAAACTCCACAGCTTGAGACTCCGCAACTTGAAACTCCACAACTGGAAACACCGCAACTAGAAACTCCACAACTGGAAACTTCACTACTAGATACTCCACAACTAGAAACTCCACAACTAGAGACTCCACAACTAAAAACTCCACAACTAGAAACTCCACAACTACAAACTCCACCAATAGAGACTCGGCAACTAGAAATTTCATATCTAGAAACTCCACAACTAAAAACTCCACAACTAAAAACTCCACAACTAGAAACTCCACAACTAGAAACTCTACAACAAGAGACTCCGCAACTAGAAACTCCACAGCCAAAGACTCTGCAACTAGAAAGTCTGCAGCTAGAAACTCCACAAATAGAAACTCCACAACTACAAACTCCACCAATAGAGACTCGGCAACTAGAAATTCCATATCTAGAAACTCCACAACTAAAAACTCCACAACTAAAAACTCCACAACTAGAAACTCCACAACTAGAAACTCCACAACAGGAGACTCCACAACTAGAAACTCCACTTCTAGAAACTCCACTTCTAGAAACTCCACAACTAGAAACTCCACAACTTGAAACCTCACAACCTTAAGTTCCGCAACTAGAAAATCCACAGCTAGAGATTCCGCAACTAGAAACTCCAAAACTCAAACTTCCACAACAAGAAACTCCACAACTCGAAACTCCACAACTGGAAACTCCACAACTAGACACTCCACGACTAAAAACTCTACAACTAGAAAGTTCTAAACTAGAGACTCCACAACTAGAGACTACAACTAGAGACTTCAAACTCGAAACTCAACAACTAGAAAGTCCACAATTTGAAACTCCACAACTAGAAACTCCACAACTAGAAACTCTACAACTAGAGACTCTTCAACTAGAGAATTCGCAACTAGAAACTCCAAAACTAGAAACTCCACAACTAGAAACTCCACAACTCGAAACTCCACAACTCAAAACTCCACAACTTGAAACTCCACAACTAGACACTCCACAACTAAAAACTCTACAACTAGAAACTCCTAAACTAGAGACTCCATTACTAGAGACTCCACAACTAGAGACTTCAAAACTAGAAACTCAACAACTAGAAGCTCCACAACTAAAACTCTACAACTAAAAATTCCAAACTTGAGACTCCGCCACTTTAAACTCCACGACTAGAAACTCCACAACTAGAAACTCCATAACTAGAACCTCGAAAACCAGAGACTCCGCAACTACAATCTCTGCAACTAGAAACTCCACAACCTGAAACTCCACAACTAGAAACTCCAACACTAGCAACTCCACAACTAGAAACTCCGCAACTAGAGACTCCACAACTAGAAACTCCACAACTAGAGTCTCCACAACTTGAAACTCCACAACTAAAAACTCCACAACCAGAAAATCAACAACTAGAAACTCCACAACTAGAAACTCCGCAACTAGAGACTCCACAACTAGAAACTCTACAAGTAGAAATTTCACATCTAGAGACCTTGCAACTAGAAACTCCGCAGCTAGAAACACCACAACTAGAAACTCCGCAACTAGATGATGGATGGTAGCGCAGACAACGAACACGGACAAGAGAAGGCACATAGACACAACACAGCGCTAACTTTCAACAACAGTTTATTACACGCAGATCTCCGTGGTGTATGCGATCCACCACGCCAACGTCGCACGTGCGTAGCTCTAAAAACCATCAAATATAACCAACGCGCGTGTTCCAATACTTTACAATTTTATATTTTTCAATCTTTTTTTACTTTTTCTTTCTTCCTTTTATCCCATGTTACCACAAACCCTATCGCGAATACATGTAATCAAGTTCCTTATCTGTCAACACCACTGATGGGCTGCTCACACACGTGTCACCTAGCTCTGCAATTCTGCCGGCCTCCAATACCAACCGCGTCATCTCGTGCCTACTTCTATTGATTATAACCGTTTCCTTGAATTTCGGTGTGCACTTACATCTCTGGCAATGAAGGGAAAGAAAACCATCAGGAACAACACTATTTACTTTGTTATTGTGCTCGCGCAAGCGATCGTTTATGCATCTACTGGTCTGACCGATATAACACTTTCCACAAGTAAGTGGAATGAGGTATACAACATGATGCACTCCACAAATAGGTTTCTATGTTTCTTTTGGCATACATTTGATTTTCCCTTGTCTGGTCTTGTGCTTCTGCAAAGACTCACCAACTTATTGGGTGCCGAGAAAACTACGTTAGTGCCACATTTTTCCGCAATCTTTTTTATCCTGTGAGAAACCTTATGCATGTATGGAATTACGGCAAAACTTTCCTTTCTTGAGCTCACCCTATCCATCCCTTCACATCTATTCTCCAGCACTTTTCTGTGCAATCCTTCAGCAACGGACACGACGAGGCTCTTGGGGTACCCGGCATTGCTTAGCCTCGAGACCTGTTGTCTGAAGCTTTCATTCATGAGGCACCGGCAGGACTTCTTTAGTGCCTCACTCAAGCACATCTTCGCAATGCCTCGTTTTACCAGTTTAGTATGCGCTGAGTGAAACTGTAGTAAAGGCTTACTTGCTCTGGGCTCGTAACACCAGCATGTCTTTTCATCTGAGAATTGAAAGTTAATGTCAAGAAATCTGAGCCTTCCGTCACATGGCATTTCAAAAGTCACTTCAAGTGGGTTAAGCCCCTCACGAAAAACGCTACACACGCTATTACATTGAGTAGCAAAATCTGCAGTTCTGTCATTGATAAACACTAAAAAGTCATCGACGTACCTAAAAACGTGCACAACATTGTATTCATTTAGGCGTCCTGATAGCCTCCTGTCCATTTCAGCCAAAAACAAATTACTTAAAACTGGTGCTAAGCACGAGCCAATGCATACTCCTTGTTTTTGCAGATACAGGGTACCATTGTTTTCAATAAACGTTGACGACAAGTAAAACCTAAGTAATTCTAAGAAATTGTCGACGGACGTACCTGCTTGTGAGCTAAATCTAACGGCACCGTACTCATCGATGCATTCGCCAACACTTGTTAATACTGCTGATTGTGGCAGAGAATAGTACAGATCTTTTATGTCAGCCGAAAACGCTTTTAACCCTATGTTTTTTCGTTCCCTGACGAAACTTATCACCTGTTCCGAATTTTTTGTCAGGAAGGGGTCATTTATGTCAAGCAAGTTTAATGTTCTTTGCAGATACACAGCTACAGCTTTTTGCCACGTGTCCTTCTCCGACACTATCACTCTGAACGGTACTCCTTCCTTATGCGTTTTAGCACTAAAGAACACATCCAGACTGTCATTTTTACTTTTTCTGATACCGCTAAGCACACCTTCTAGATTCATCCTCTTACAAAGTTCTATTGCTTTTCCCCTCACTTTTTCAATCGAAATACTTTTCTTTTCGCTGAACACTGCCGTAATAGCACTTTTAGCCTTTTCTTTAAATTCATCATGCGAGAAAACCGCAAACCCTCCTTCTTTATCGACTGGAAGTACACTCAGAGCATGCTGTGTCAAGTAGGTTTCCACGCGTTTGAGAGGCAAACTGCGGCATGGAGGCCTACACAATTTTAAAGCGTCCACACCTTCGTTGATGATCCTGGTGGCTTGATCCTCGGGAACCCGCTTCGACACTTGACGTACAATTGATACGAGTTCCGGCTTGTTCTTTTGAGGTTGCACGGCAAACTTTGGCCCAAGTCCCAATACTTCTAGTACAAAGTCCGGTAGGCAGATGCCTTCTGCCACATGAACGTTGGAGGTTGCACTCACGCGCACTTTGTCCACCAAATCACGTAACAGTCGTAATTGAAGCTTCCAGTGGAATTCTATCATTTGGTCTGCCAGACGTAGATGCTTTCGAAAGTGAATCTCCGCTGCATATGACTCGTAAGTTCGATGCATCTGCGCCCGTAGGTAGGCTCTGAAAAGGCGTACCTGTCGAAGCCATTCTGAGCGCTGAATTTTCATGATCCTCGTTCTGTGCCCATCTGAAGGGGTACACCCTCCGAAGAGCGCTCGAACATCCTCTGGTAGAATCTTGTTCCTTATGGAAAAACTGAGCGTTCTTGCCTTGCACACGGCGTTGACGATGAGGGCTACAACACCCGAAGGATCTCGCAGTACATGAACGAAAGAGCCCGTTGAACGAGAAATGAAGTCAATGAGGGTGGCGATTTGGGCTTGTTGGTATGGTTGCATGATGATGGATGGTAGCGCAGACAACGAACACGGACAAGAGAAGGCACATAGACACAACACAGCGCTAACTTTCAACAACAGTTTATTACACGCAGATCTCCGTGGTGTATGCGATCCACCACGCCAACGTCGCACGTGCGTAGCTCTAAAAACCATCAAATATAACCAACGCGCGTGTTCCAATACTTTACAATTTTATATTTTTCAATCTTTTTTTACTTTTTCTTTCTTCCTTTTATCCCATGTTACCACAAACCCTATCGCGAATACATGTAATCAAGTTCCTTATCTGTCAACACCACTGATGGGCTGCTCACACACGTGTCACCTAGCTCTGCAATTCTGCCGGCCTCCAATACCAACCGCGTCATCTCGTGCCTACTTCTATTGATTATAACCGTTTCCTTGAATTTCGGTGTGCACTTACATCTCTGGCAATGAAGGGAAAGAAAACCATCAGGTTGTTGTATACCTCATTCCACTTACTTGTGGAAAGTGTTATATCGGTCAGACCAGTAGATGCATAAACGATCGCTTGCGCGAGCACAATAACAAAGTAAATAGTGTTGTTCCTGATGGTTTTCTTTCCCTTCATTGCCAGAGATGTAAGTGCACACCGAAATTCAAGGAAACGGTTATAATCAATAGAAGTAGGCACGAGATGACGCGGTTGGTATTGGAGGCCGGCAGAATTGCAGAGCTAGGTGACACGTGTGTGAGCAGCCCATCAGTGGTGTTGACAGATAAGGAACTTGATTACATGTATTCGCGATAGGGTTTGTGGTAACATGGGATAAAAGGAAGAAAGAAAAAGTAAAAAAAGATTGAAAAATATAAAATTGTAAAGTATTGGAACACGCGCGTTGGTTATATTTGATGGTTTTTAGAGCTACGCACGTGCGACGTTGGCGTGGTGGATCGCATACACCACGGAGATCTGCGTGTAATAAACTGTTGTTGAAAGTTAGCGCTGTGTTGTGTCTATGTGCCTTCTCTTGTCCGTGTTCGTTGTCTGCGCTACCATCCATCATCATGCAACCATACCAACAAGCCCAAATCGCCACCCTCATTGAGTCCGCAACTAGAATCTCCACAACTAGAAACTCCACAACTAGACACTCCACAACTTGAAACCTCACAGTCTTAAGTTCCGCAACTAGAAAATCCACAACTAGAGATTCCGCAACTAGAAACTCCACAACTAGAAACTCCACAACTCGAAACTCCACAACTCAAAACTCCACAATTCGAAACTCCACAACTCGAAACTCCAGAACTTGAAACTTCACAACTAGACACTCAAAAACTAAAAACTCTACAACTAGAAACTCCTAAACTAGAAACTCCACAACTAGAGACTTCAAACTAGAAACTCGAAAACTAGAAACTGCACAACTAAAACTCAACAACTAAAAACTCCACAGCTTGAGACTCCGCAACTTGAAACTCCACAACTGGAAACACCGCAACTAGAAACTCCACAACTGGAAACTTCACTACTAGATACTCCACAACTAGAAACTCGACAACTAGAAACTCCAACCTAGAGACTCCACAACTTGAAACTCCACAACTAGAGACTCTGCAACTCCACAACTAGAAACTCCACAACTGGAAACTCCACAACTAAAAACTCAACAACTAGAAACTCCACATCTTGAGACTCCGCAACTAGAAACTCCACAACTAGGGACTCCGCAACTAGAAACTCCACAACTTGAAACTCCACAACCGGCAACTCCACTACTAGATACTCCACAACTGGAAACTCGGCAACTAGAAACTCCACAACTAGAGACTCCACAACTAGAGACTCCACAACTTGAAACTCCACAACTAGAGACTCTGCAACTAGAAACTCCACAACTAGAGACTCCGCAACTCCACAACTCGAAACTCCACAACTGGAAACTCCACAACTAGACACTCCACAACTAAAAACTCTTCAACTAGAAATTCCTAAACTAGAGACTCCACAACTAGAGAATCTACAACTAGAGACTTCAAACTAGAAACTCAAGCACTAAAAACTCCACAACTAAAAACTCAACAACTAGAAACTCCACAGCTTGGGACTCCGCAACTAGAAACTCCACAACTAGGGACTCCGCAACTAGAAACTCCACAACTTGAAACTCCACTACTAGATACTCCACAACTGGAAACTCACAACTAGAAACTCTACAACTAGAGACTCCACAACTTGAAACTCCACAACTAAAGGTTCTGCAACTCGAAACTCCACAACTTGAAACTCCACTACTGGAAACTCCACAACTAGGGACTCCACAACTAAAAACTCCACAACTCGAAACTCCACTACTAGATACTCCACAACTGGAAACTCGACAACTAGAAACTCCACATCCAGAGACTCCACAACTCAACAACTAGAAACTCCACAACTGGAAAATCCACAACTAGATACTCCACAACTAGAAAATCTACAACTAGAAACTCTGCAAATAGAGACTCCACAACTAGAAACTCCACAACTAGAAACTCCACAACTACAAACCCCACAAATACAGACTCGGCAACTAGAAATTCCATATCTAGAAACTCCACAACTTGAAACTCCACAACTAGAGACTCTGCAACTAGAAACTCCACAACTAGAGACTCCGCAACTCCACAACTCGAAACTCCAACTCTGGAAACTCCACAACTAGACACTCCACGACTAAAAACTCTTCAACTAGAAATTCCTAAACTAGAGACTCCACAACTAGAGAATCTACAACTAGAGACTTCAAACTAGAAACTCAACAACTAAAAACTCCACAACTAAAAACTCCACAACTGGAAACTCCACAACTTGAGACTCCGCAACTTGAAACTTCACAACTAGAAACTCCGCTATTAAAAACTCCGCAACTAGAAACTCGGCAACTAGAAACTCCACAATTTAAAACTCCACAACTAGATACTCCACAACTGGGAACTCCACAACTAGATACTTCACAACTGGAAACTCCACAACTAGATACTCCACAACTAAAAACTCCACAACTAGAAACTCCACAACTAGAGACTCCACAACTAAAAACTCCACAACCAGAGACTCCGCAACTTCACAACTAAAACTCCACAACTGGAAACTGCACAACTAGATACTCTGCAACCAGAAACTCCACAACTAGAGACACTACAACTTGAAACTCCACAACTTGAAACTCCATAGCTTGAGACTCCGCAACTAGAAACTCCTCAACTAGGGACTCCACAACTGGAAACTCCACTACTAGATACTCCACAACTGGAAACTCGGCAACTAAAAACTCCAGAACTAGATACTCCACAACTAGAAACTCCACAACTAGAGACTCCCCAACTTGAAACTCCACAACTTTAAACTCCACAACTTGAGACTCCACAACTAGAAACTCCACAACTTGAAACTCCACAACTAGAAACTCCACAACCAGGAACTCTACAACTAGAAACTACACAACTAGAAACTCCACAACTAGAAACTCCTCAACTAGAGACTCCACAACTAAAAACTCCACAACTAGAACTCCACAACTACAAACTCCACCAATAGAGACTCGGCAACTAGAAATGCCATATCTAGAAACTCCACAACTAGAAACTCCACAACTAGAAACTCTACAACTAGAGACTCCGCAACTAGAAACTCCACAGCCAGAGACTCTGAAACTAGAAACTCTGCAGCTAGAAACTCCACATATAGAAACTCCACAACTACAAACTCCACCAATAGAGACTCGGCAACTAGAAATTCCATATCTAGAAACTCGACATATATAAACTCCACAACTAAAAACTCCACAACTAGAAACTCCACAACTTGAAACCTCACAACCTTAAGTTCCGCAACTAGAAAATCCATAGCAAGAGATTCCGCAACTAGAAACTCCACAACTCAAACTTCCACAACAAGAAACTCCACAACTCGAAACTCCACAACTGGAAACTCCACAACTAGAAACTCCAAAACTAGACCCTCCACAACTAAAAACTCTACAACCTGAAAGTTCTAAACTAGAGACTCCACAACTAGAGACTACAACTAGAGACTTCAAAACTAGAAACTCAACAACTAGAAGCTCCACAACTAAAAACTCTACAACTAGAAATTCCACAACTTGAGACTCCACCACTTTAAATTCCACAACCCTAGACTCCACAATAAAAACTCCATGACTAGAATCTCCACAACTAGAAACTCCATAACTAGACCCTCCACAACCAGAGACTCCGCAACTAGAATCTCTGCAACTAGAAACTCCACAACCTGAAATTCCACAACTAGAAACTCCAACACTAGCAACTCCACAACTAGAAACTCCGCAAATAGAGACTCCACAACTAGAAACTCCACAACTAGAGTCTCTACATCTAGAAACTCCACAACTAGAGACTCCACAACTAGAAACTCTACAACTAGAAATTCCACATCTAGAGACCTTGCAACTAGAAACTCCGCAGCTAGAAACTCCACAACTAGAAACTCCGCAACTAGAAACTCCACAACTAGAAACTCCACAACTAGAAACTCCACAACTTGAAACCTCACAGCCTTAAGTTCCGCAACTAGAAAATCCACAACTAGAGATTCCGCAACTAGAAACTGCACAACTAGAAACTCCACAACTCGAAACTCCACAACTCAAAACTCCACAATTCGAAACTCCACAACTCGAAACTCCAGAACTTGAAACTTCACAACTAGACACTCAAAAACTAAAAACTCTACAACTAGAAACTCCTAAACTAGAAACTCCACAACTAGAGACTTCAAACTAGAAACTCGAAAACTAGAAACTGCACAACTAAAACTCAACAACTAGAAACTCCACAGCTTGAGACTCCGCAACTTGAAACTCCACAACTGGAAACACCGCAACTAGAAACTCCACAACTGGAAACTTCACTACTAGATACTCCACAACTAGAAACTCCACAACTAGAGACTCCACAACTAAAAACTCCACAACTAGAAACTCCACAACTACAAACTCCACCAATAGAGACTCGGCAACTAGAAATTTCATATCTAGAAACTCCACAACTAAAAACTCCACAACTAAAAACTCCACAACTAGAAACTCCACAACTAGAAACTCTACAACTAGAGACTCCGCAACTAGAAACTCCACAGCCAAAGACTCTGCAACTAGAAAGTCTGCAGCTAGAAACTCCACAAATAGAAACTCCACAACTACAAACTCCACCAATAGAGACTCGGCAACTAGAAATTCCATATCTAGAAACTCCACAACTAAAAACTCCACAACTAAAAACTCCACAACTAGAAACTCCACAACTAGAAACTCCACAACAGGAGACTCCACAACTAGAAACTCCACTTCTAGAAACTCCACTTCTAGAAACTCCACAACTAGAAACTCCACAACTTGAAACCTCACAACCTTAAGTTCCGCAACTAGAAAATCCACAGCTAGAGATTCCGCAACTAGAAACTCCAAAACTCAAACTTCCACAACAAGAAACTCCACAACTCGAAACTCCACAACTGGAAACTCCACAACTAGACACTCCACGACTAAAAACTCTACAACTAGAAAGTTCTAAACTAGAGACTCCACAACTAGAGACTACAACTAGAGACTTCAAACTCGAAACTCAACAACTAGAAAGTCCACAATTTGAAACTCCACAACTAGAAACTCCACAACTAGAAACTCTACAACTAGAGACTCTTCAACTAGAGAATTCGCAACTAGAAACTCCAAAACTAGAAACTCCACAACTAGAAACTCCACAACTCGAAACTCCACAACTCAAAACTCCACAACTTGAAACTCCACAACTAGACACTCCACAACTAAAAACTCTACAACTAGAAACTCCTAAACTAGAGACTCCATTACTAGAGACTCCACAACTAGAGACTTCAAAACTAGAAACTCAACAACTAGAAGCTCCACAACTAAAACTCTACAACTAAAAATTCCAAACTTGAGACTCCGCCACTTTAAACTCCACGACTAGAAACTCCACAACTAGAAACTCCATAACTAGAACCTCGAAAACCAGAGACTCCGCAACTACAATCTCTGCAACTAGAAACTCCACAACCTGAAACTCCACAACTAGAAACTCCAACACTAGCAACTCCACAACTAGAAACTCCGCAACTAGAGACTCCACAACTAGAAACTCCACAACTAGAGTCTCCACAACTTGAAACTCCACAACTAAAAACTCCACAACCAGAAACTCAACAACTAGAAACTCCACAACTAGAAACTCCGCAACTAGAGACTCCACAACTAGAAACTCTACAAGTAGAAATTTCACATCTAGAGACCTTGCAACTAGAAACTCCGCAGCTAGAAACACCACAACTAGAAACTCCGCAACTAGAATCTCCACAACTAGAAACTCCACAACTAGACACTCCACAACTTGAAACCTCACAGTCTTAAGTTCCGCAACTAGAAAATCCACAACTAGAGATTCCGCAACTAGAAACTCCACAACTAGAAACTCCACAACTCGAAACTCCACAACTCAAAACTCCAATATTCGAAACTCCACAACTCGAAACTCCAGAACTTGAAACTTCACAACTAGACACTCAAAAACTAAAAACTCTACAACTAGAAACTCCTAAACTAGAAACTCCACAACTAGAGACTTCAAACTAGAAACTCGAAAACTAGAAACTGCACAACTAAAACTCAACAACTAAAAACTCCACATCTTGAGACTCCGCAACTTGAAAGTCCACAACTGGAAACACCGCAACTAGAAACTCCACAACTGGAAACTTCACTACTAGATACTCCACAACTAGAAACTCGACAACTAGAAACTCCACAACTAGAGACTCCACAACTTGAAACTCCAAAACTAGAGACTCCGCAACTAGAAACTCCACAACAAGGGACTTCGCAACTAGAAACTCCACAACTAGAAACTCCACAACTGGAAACTCCACTACTAGATACTCCACAACTGGAAACCCGGCAACTAGAAACTCCACAACTAGATACTCCACAACTTGAAACTCCACAACTAGAGATTCTGCAACTAGAAACTCCACAACTAGAGACTCCGCAACTCCACAACTAGAAACTCCACAACTGGAAAATTCACAACTATTTACTGCACAACTAAAAAATCCACAACTAGAAACTCCACAACTATAGACTCCACAACTTGAAACTCCACAAGTTTAAACTCCACAACTTGAGACTCCACAAATAGAAACTCCACAACTAGAAACTCCCCAACTAGAAACTTTACAACTTGGAACTCCACAACCAGAAACTCCACAACTAGAAACTCCACAACTAGAGACTCCGCAACTAAAACTCCACAACCAGAGACTCTGCAACTAGAAATTCCGCAACTAGAAACTCCACAAATAGAAACTCCGCAGCTAGAAACTACACAACTAGAGACTCCACAACTAGAAATTCCACAACTAGAAACTCCACAACTTGAAACTCCACAACTTGAAACCTCACAACTTTAAGTTCTGCAACTAGAATATCTACAGCTAGAGATTCCGCAACTAGAAACTCCTAAACTCAAAACTCCAACACTAGAAACTCCAAAACTCGAAACTCCACAACTAGAGACTCCGCAACTAGAAACTCCACAACCAGAGACTCTGCAACTAGAAACTCCACAGCTAGAAACTCCGCAACTTGAAACTCCACAAGTAGAAACTCCACAACTAGATACTCCACAAATGGAAACTCCACAACTAGAAACTTCACAACTAGAGACTCCGCCACTAGAAACTCCACAACTGGAAACTCCACAACTAGATACTCCACAACTGGAAACTCCACAACTAGAAACTCCACAACTAGACTCCACAACTTGAAACTCCACAACTAGAGACTCCGCAACTAGAAACTCCACAACTAGAGACTCCGCAACTCCACAACTAAACACTCCAGAACAGGAAACTCCACAACAAGAAACTCCACGACTAGAGACTCCACAACTAGAGACTCCACAACTTGAAACCTCACAACTTTAGGTTCCGCAACTAGAAAATCCACAGCTAGAGATTCCGCAAATAGAAACTCCACAACTAGAAACTCCACAACTCAAAACTCCAACACTAGAAACTCCAAAACTCGAAACTCCACAACTAGAGACTCCGCAACTATAAACTCCACAACCAGAGACTCTGCAACTAGAAACTCCGCAGCTAGAAACTGCACAAATAGAAACTCCACTACTAGATACTCCACAACTGAGACTCGGCAACTAGAAACTCCACAACTAGAGACTCCACAACTTGAAACTCCACAACTAGAGACTCTGCAACTAGAAACTCCACAACTAGAGACTCCGCAACTCCACAACTCGAAACTCCACAACTGGAAACTCCACAACTAGACACTCCACAACTAAAAACTCTTCAACTAGAAATTCCTAAACTAGAGACTCCACAACTAAAAAATCTACAACTAGAGACTTCAAACTAGAAACTCAACAACTAGAAACTCCACAACTAAAAACTCCACAACTAGAAACTCCACATCTTGAGACTCCGCAACTAGAAACTCCACATCTAGGGACTCCGCAACTAGAAACTCCACAACTGGAAACTCCACAACTGGCAACTCCACTACTAGATACTCCACAACTGGAAACTCGGCAACTAGAAACTCCCCAACTAGAGACTCCACAACTTGAAACTCCACAACAAGAGACTCTGCAACTAGAAACTCCACAACTAGAGACTCCGCAACTCCACAACTCGAAACTCCACAACTGGAAACTCCACAACTAGACACTCCACAACTAAAAACTCTTCAACTAGAAATTCCTAAAGTAGATACTACACAACTAGAGAATCTACAACTAGAGACTTCAAACTAGAAACTCAAGCACTAGAAACTCCACAACTAAAACTCAACAACTAGAAACTCCACAACTTGATACTCCGCAACTAGAAACTCCACAACTAGGGACTCCGCAACTAGAAACTCCAACTAGAAACTCCACAACTGGAAACTCCAATACTAGATACTCCCCAACTGGAAACTCGGCAACTAGAAACTCCACAACTAGAGACTCCACAACTTGAAACTCCACTACTAAAGACTCTGCAACTAGAAACTCCACAACTTGAAACTCCACTACTGGAAACTCCACAACTAGACACTCCACAACAAGAAACTCTTCAACTAGAAACTCCTAAACTAGAGACTGCACAACTAGAGAATCTACAACTAGAGACTTGAAACTAGAAACTCAACAACTGGAAACTCCACAACTAAGAACTCAACAACTAGAAACTCCACAGCTTGAGACTCCGACACTTGAAACTCCACAACTAGAGACTCCGCAACTAGAAACTCCACAACTAGGGACTCGGGACTCCACAACTAGAAACTCCACAACTAGAAACTCCACAACTCGAAACTCCACTACTAGATACTCCACAACTGGAAACTCGACAACTAGAAACTCCACAACTAGAGACTCCACAACTTGAAACTCCACTTAGAGACACTGCAACTAGAAACTCAACAACTAGAGACTCCACAACTCAACAACTAGAAACTCCACAACTGGAAAATCCACAACTAGATACTCCACAACTAGAAAATCTACAAATAGAAACTCCGCAACTAGAGACTCCACAACTAGAAACTCCACAACTAGAAACTCCACAACTACAAACTCCACAAATACAGACTCGGCAACTAGAAATTCCATGTCTAGAAACTCCACAGCTAGAAACTGAAAAACTAGAGACTTCACAACTAGAAACTCAACAACTAAAAACTCCACAACTAAAAACTCCACAACTGGAAACTCCAAACTTGAGACTCTGCAACTTGAAACTTCACAACTAGAAACTCCGCTATTAAAAACTCCGCAACTAGAAACTCCGCAACTAGAAACTCCACAACTTAAAACTCCACAAATAGATACTCCACAACTGGAAACTCCACAACTAGATACTTCACAACTGGAAACTCCACAACTAGATACTCCACAACTAAAAACTCCACAACTAGAAACTCCACTACTAGACACTCCACAACTCGAAACTCCACAACTAGAATCTCCACAACTAAAAACTTCACAACCAGAGACTCCGCAACTTCACAACTAGAAACTCCACAACCGGAAACTGCACATATATATACTCTGCAACTAGAAACTCCACAACTAGAGACTCCACAACTTGAAACTCCACAACTAGAGACTCCACAACTTGAAACTCCACAACTTTAAACTCCACAACTAGAAACTCCACAACTTGAAACTCCACAGCTTGAGACTCCGCAACTAGAAACTCCCCAACTAGGGACTCCACAACTGGAAACTCCACTACTAGATACTCCACAACTGAAAACTCGGCAACTAGAAACTCCAAAACTAGAGACTCCACAACTTGAAACTCCAAAACTAGAGACTCTGCAACTAGAAACTCCACAACTCGAAACTCCACTACTGGAAACTCCACAACTAGACACTCCACAACAAAAAACTCTTCAACTAGAAACTCCTAAACTAGAGACTCCACAACTAGAGAATCTACAACTAGAGACTTCAAACTAGAAACTCAACAACTAGAAACTCCCCAGCTTGAGACTCCGCAACTTGAAACTCCACAACTAGGGACTCCACAACTAGAAACTCCACAACTAGAAACTCCACATCTCGAAACTATACTACTAGATACTCCACAACTGGAAACTCGACAACTAGAAACTCCACATCTAGAGACTCCACAACTTGAAACTCCACAACTAGAGACTCTGCAACTAGAAACTCAATTCTTGAGACTCCGCAACTAAACAACTAGAAACTCCACAACTGGAAAATCCACAACTACATACTCCACAACTAGAAAATCTACAACTAGAAACTCCACAACTATAGACTCCACAACTTGAAACTCCACAAGTTTAAACTCCACAACTTGAGACTCCACAACTAGAAACTCCACAACTGGAAACTCCCCAACTAGAAACTCCGCTACTAGAAACTCCGCAATAGGAGACTCTACAACTAGAAACTCCAAAACTAGAAACTCCACAACTAGAAACTCCACAACTAGAAACTTCACAACTAGAAACTCCGCAACTAGAGACTCCACAACTAGAAACTCCACAACTTGAAAATTTTCAACTAGAAACTCCAAAACCAGAAACTCCACAACTAGAAACTCCGCAACTAGAAACTCCGCAACTAGAGACTCCACAACTAGAAACTCCACAACTAGAAACTGCGCTATTAAAAACTCCGCAACTAGAAACTCCACAACAAGAAACTCCACAACTCGAAACTCCACAACTGGAAACTCCACAACTGGAAACTCCACAACTAGACCCTCCACAACTAAAAACTCTACAACTTGAAAGTTCTAAACTAGAGACTCCACAACTAGAGACTACAACTAGAGACTTCAAACTAGAAACTCAACAACTAGAAAGTCGACAACTTGAAACTCCAACACTAGAAACTCCACAACTAGAAGCTCTACAACTAGAGACTCTTCAACTAGAGAATTCGCAACTAGAAACTCCAAAACTAGAAACTCCACAACTAGAAACTCCACAACTCGAAACTCCACAACTCAAAACTCCACAACTTGAAACTCCACAACTAGACACTCCACAACTAAAAACTCTACAACTAGAAACTCCTAAACTGGAGACTCCATAACTAGAGACTCCACAACTAGAGACTTCAAAACTAGAAACTCAACAACTAGAAGCTCCACAACTAAAAACTACAACTAGAAATTCCACAACTTGAGACTCCGCCACTTTAAATTCCACAACCCTAGACTCCACAACTAAAAACTCCACGACTAGAAACTCCACAACTAGAAACTCCATAACTAGAACCTCCACAACCAGACACTCCGCAACTAGAATCTCTGCAACTAGAAACTCCACAACCTGAAACTCCGCAACTAGAGACTCCACAACTAGAAACTCCACAACTAGAAACTCCACAACTAGAGTCTCCACAACTTGAAACTCCACAACTACAAACTCCACAACTAGAAACTCCGCAACTAGAAACTCCTCAACTAGAAACTCCACAACTTGAAGCCTCACAGCCTTAAGTTCCGCAACTAGAAAATCCACAACTAGAGATTCCGCAACTAGAAACTGCACAACTAGAAACTCCACAACTCGAAACTCCACAACTCAAAACTCCACAATTCGAAACTCCACAACTCGAAACTCCAGAACTTGAAACTTCACAACTAGACACTCAAAAACTAATAACTCTACAACTAGAAACTCCTAAACTAGAAACTCCACAACTAGAGACTTCAAACTAGAAACTCGAAAACTAGAAACTTCACGACTAGATACTCCACAACTAGAAACTCCACAGCTTGAGACTCCGCAACTTGAAACTCCACAACTGGAAACACCGCAACTAGAAACTCCACAACTACAAACTCCACCAATAGAGACTCGGCAACTAGAAATTTCATATCTATAAACTCCACAACTAAAAACTCCACAACTAAAAACTCCACAACTAAAAACTCCACAACTAGAAACTCCACAACTAGAAACTCTACAACTAGAGACTCCGCAACTAGAAACTCCACAGCCAGAGACTCTGCAACTAGAAAGTCTGCAGCTAGAAACTCCACAAATAGAAACTCCACAACTACAAACTCCACCAATAGAGACTCGGCAACTAGAAATTCCATATCTAGAAACTCCACAACTAAAAACTCCACAACTAAAAACTCCACAACTAGAAACACCACAACTAGAAACTCCACAACAGGAGACTCCACAACTAGAAACTCCACACCTAGAAACTCCACAACTAGAAACTCCACAACTTGAAACCTCACAACCTAAAGTTCCGCAACTAGAAAATCCACAGCTAGAGATTCCGCAACTAGAAACTCCACAACTCAAACTTCCACAACAAGAAACTCCACAACTCGAAACTCCACAACTGGAAACTCCACAACTAGACACTCCACAACTAAAAACTCTACAACTAGAAAGTTCTAAACTAGAGACTCCACAACTAGAGACTACAACTAGAGACTTCAAACTCGAGACTCAACAACTAGAAAGTCCACAACTTGAAACTCCACAACTAGAAACTCCACAACTATAAACTCTACAACTAGAGACTCTTCAACTAGAGAATTTGCAACGAGAAACTCCAAAACTAGAAACTCCACAACTAGACACTCCACAACTAAAAACTCTACAACTAGAAACTCCTAAACTAGAGACTCCATAACTAGAGACTCCACAACTAGAGACTTCAAAACTAGAAACTCAACAACTAGAAGCTCCACAACTAAAAACTCTACAACTAGAAATTCCAAACTTGAGACTCCGCCACTTTAAACTCCACAACCCTAGACTCCACAACTAAAAACTCCACGACTAGAAACTCCACAACTAGAAACTCCATAACTAGAACCTCGAAAACCAGAGACTCCGCAACTACAATCTCTGCAACTAGAAACTCCACAACCTGAAACTCCACAACTAGAAACTCCAACACTAGCAACTCCACAACTAGAAACTCCGCAACTAGAGACTCCACAACTAGAAACTCCACAACTAGAAGTTCCACATCTAGAGACCTTGCAACTTGAAACTCCACAGCTTGAGACTCCGCAACTTGAAACTCCACAACTGGAAACACCGCAACTAGAAACTGCACAACTGGAAACTTCACTACTAGATACTCCACAACTAGAAACTCGACAACTAGAAACTCCACAACTAGAGACACCACAACTTGAAACTCCACAACTAGAGACTCTGCAACTCCACAACTAGAAACTCCACAACTGGAAAATCCACAACTAGAAACTCCTCAACTAGAAACTCTACAACTAGAGACTCCGCAAATAGAAACTCCACAACAAGGGACTTCGCAACTAGAAACTCCACAACTAGAAACTGCACAACTGGAAACTCCACTACTAGATACTCCACAACTGGAAACTCGGCAACTAGAAACTCCACAACTAGAGACTCCACAACTTGAAACTCCACAACTAGAGACTCTGCAACTAGAAACTCCACAACTAGAGACTCCGCAACTCCACAACTAGAAACTCCACAACCGGAAAATTCACAACTATTTACTCCACAACTAAAAAATCCACAACTAGAAACTCCACAACTATAGACTCCACAACTTGAAACTCCACAAGTTTAAACTCCACAACTTGAGACTCCACAACTAGAAACTCCGCAACTAGAAACTCCCCAACTAGAAACTTTACAACTTGGAACTCCACAACCAGAAACTCCAAAACTAGAAACTCCACAACTAGAGACTCCGCAACTAGAAACTCCACAACTAGAGACTCCACAACTAGAAATTCCACAACTAGAAACTCCACAACTTGAAACTCCAAAACTTGAAACCTCACAACTTTAGGTTCCGCAACTACAAAATCTACGGTAGAGATTCCGCAACTAGAAACTCCTAAACTCAAAACTCCAACACTAGAAACTCCAAAACTCGAAACTCCACAACTAGAGACTCCGCAACTAGAAACTCCGCAGCTAGAAACTCCACAACTAGATACTCCACAACTGGAAACTCCACAACTAGAAACTTCACAACTAGAGACTCCGCAACTAGAAACTCCACAACTGGAAACAACACAACTAGATACTCTACAACTAGACTCCACAACTTGAAACTCCACAACTAGAGACTCCGCAACTAGAAACTCCACAACTAGAGACTCCGCAACTCCACAACTAGAAACTCCACAACTGGAAACTCCACAACTAGATACTCCGCAACTAGAAACTCCACAACTGGAAACTCCACAACTAGATACTCCACAACTAGAGACTCCGCAACTAGAAACTCCACAACTAGAGACTCCGCAACTCCACAACTAAACACTCCACAACAGGAAACTCCACAACAAGAAACTCCACGACTAGAGACTCCACAACTAGAGACTCCACAACTTGAAACCTCACAACTTTAGGTTCCGCAACTAGAAAATCCACAGCTAGAGATTCCGCAACCAGAAACTCCACAACTAGAAACTCCACAACTCAAAACTCCAACACTAGAAACTCCAAAACTCGAAACTCCACAACTAGAGACTCCGCAACTAGAAACTCCACAACCAGAGACTCTGCAACTAGAAACTCCGCAGCTAGAAACTGCACAAATAGAAACTCCACTACTATATACTCCACAACTGAAAACTCGGCAACTAGAAACTCCACATTTAGGGACTCCACAACTTGAAACTCCACAACTAGAGACTCTGCAACTAGAAACTCCACAACTAGAGACTCCGCAACTCCACAACTCGAAACTCCACAACTGGAAACTCCACAACTAGACACTCCACAACAAAAACTCTTCAACTAGAAATTCCTAAACTAGAGACTCCACAACTAAAAAATCTACAACTAGAGACTTCAATCTAGAAACTCAACAACTAGAAACTCCACAACTAAAAACTCCACAACTAGAAACTCCACATCTTGAGACTCCGCAACTAGAAACTCCACAACTAGGGACTCCGCAACTAGAAACTCCACAACTGGAAACTCCACAACTGGAAACTCGGCAACTAGAAACTCCACAACTAGAGACTCCACAACTTGAAACTCCACAACTAGAGACTCTGCAACTAGAAACTCCACAACTAGAGACTCCGCAACTCCACAACTCGAAACTCCACAACTGGAAACTCCACAACTAAAAACTCTTCAACTAGAAATTCCTAAACTAGAGACTCCACAACTAGAGAATCTACAACTAGAGACTTCAAACTAGAAACTCAAGCACTAGAAACTCCACAACTAAAAACTCTACAACTAGAAACTCCACAGCATGTGACTCCGCAACTAGAAACTCCAAAACTAGGGACTCCACAACTAGAAACTCCAACTAGAAACTCCACAACTAGAGACTCCACAACTTGAAACTCCACAACTAAAGACTCTGCAACTAGAAACTCCACAACTCGAAACTCCACTACTGGAAACTCCACAACTAGACACTCCACAACAAAAAACTCTTCAACTAGAAACTCCTAAACTAGAGACTCCACAACTAGAGAATCTACAACTAGAGACTTGAAACTAGAAACTGAACAACTGGAAACTCCACAACTAAAAACTC
Source organism: Rhipicephalus microplus (assembly GCF_043290135.1). NCBI lineage: Eukaryota > Metazoa > Arthropoda > Arachnida > Ixodida > Ixodidae > Rhipicephalus > Rhipicephalus microplus. The sequence goes on from NW_027464586.1 coordinate 39,974,406, forward strand.
AACAACTAGAAACTCCACAGCTTGAGACTCCGACACTTGAAACTCCACAACTAGAGACTCCGCTACTAGAAACTCCACAAGTAGGGACTCCACAACTAGAAACTCCACAACTAGAAACTCCACAACTCAAAACTCCACTACTAGATACTCCACAACTGGAAACTCGACAACTAGAAACTCCACATCTTGAGACTCCAAAACTTGAAACTCCACTTAGAGACACTGCAACTAGAAACTCAACAACTAGAGACTTCGCAACTCAACAACTAGAAACTCCACACCTGGAAAATCCACAACTAGATACTCCACAACTAGAAAATCTACAACATGAAACTCCGCAACTAGAGACTACACAACTAGAAACTCCACAACTAGAAACTCCACAACTACAAACTCCACAAATACAGACTCGGCAACTAGAAATTCCATATCTAGAAACTCCACAGCTAGAAACTGAAAAACTAGAGACTTCACAACTAGAAACTCAACAACTTAAAACTCCACAACTAAAAACTCCACAACTGAAAACTCCACAACTTGAGACTCCGCAACTTGAAACTTCACAACTAGAAACTCCGCTATTAAAAACTCCGCAACTAGAAACTCTGCAACTAGAAACTCCACAACTTAAAAATCCACAACTAGATACTCCACAACTTGAGACTCCACAACTAGAAACTCAACAACTTGAAACTCCACAGCTTGAGACTCCGCAACTTGAAACTCCCCAACTAGGGACTCCACAACTGGAAACTCCACTACTAGATACTCCACAACTGGAAACTCGGCAACTAGAAACTCCACAACTAAAGACTCCACAACTTGAAACTCCAAAACTAGAGACTCTGCAACTAGAAACTCCACAACTCGAAACTCCACAACTGGAAACTCCACAACTAGACACTCCACAACAAAAAACTCTTCAACTAGAAACTCCTAAACTAGAGACTCCACAACTAGAGAATCTACAACTAGAGACTTCAAACTAGAAACTCAACAACTAGAAACTCCCCAGCTTGAGACTCCGTAACTTGAAACTCCACAACTAGAAACTCCGCAACTAGAAACTCCACAACTAGGGACTCCACAACTAGAAACTCCACAACTAGAAACTCCACATCTCGAAACTCCACTACTAGATACTCCACAACTGGAAACTCGACAACTAGAAACTCCACATCTAGAGACTCCACAACTTGAAACTCCACAACTAGAGACTCTGCAACTAGAAACTCAATACTTGAGACACCGCAACTCAACAACTAGAAACTCCACAACTGGAAAATCCACAACTAGATACTCCACAACTAGAAAATCTACAACTAGAAACTCCACAACTATAGACTCCACACCTAGAAACTCCACAACTAGAAACTCCACAACTTGAAACCTCACAACCTAAAGTTCCGCAACTAGAAAATCCACAGCTAGAGATTCCGCAACTAGAAACTCCACAACTCAAACTTCCACAACAAGAAACTCCACAACTCGAAACTCCACAACTGGAAACTCCACAACTAGACACTCCACAACTAAAAACTCTACAACTAGAAAGTTCTAAACTAGAGACTCCACAACTAGAGACTACAACTAGAGACTTCAAACTCGAGACTCAACAACTAGAAAGTCCACAACTTGAAACTCCACAACTAGAAACTCCACAACTATAAACTCTACAACTAGAGACTCTTCAACTAGAGAATTTGCAACGAGAAACTCCAAAACTAGAAACTCCACAACTAGAAACTCCACAACTCGAAACTCCACAACTCAAAACTCCACAACTTGAAACTCCACAACTAGACACTCCACAACTAAAAACTCTACAACTAGAAACTCCTAAACTAGAGACTCCATAACTAGAGACTCCACAACTAGAGACTTCAAAACTAGAAACTCAACAACTAGAAGCTCCACAACTAAAAACTCTACAACTAGAAATTCCAAACTTGAGACTCCGCCACTTTAAACTCCACAACCCTAGACTCCACAACTAAAAACTCCACGACTAGAAACTCCACAACTAGAAACTCCATAACTAGAACCTCGAAAACCAGAGACTCCGCAACTACAATCTCTGCAACTAGAAACTCCACAACCTGAAACTCCACAACTAGAAACTCCAACACTAGCAACTCCACAACTAGAAACTCCGCAACTAGAGACTCCACAACTAGAAACTCCACAACTAGAAGTTCCACATCTAGAGACCTTGCAACTTGAAACTCCACAGCTTGAGACTCCGCAACTTGAAACTCCACAACTGGAAACACCGCAACTAGAAACTGCACAACTGGAAACTTCACTACTAGATACTCCACAACTAGAAACTCGACAACTAGAAACTCCACAACTAGAGACACCACAACTTGAAACTCCACAACTAGAGACTCTGCAACTCCACAACTAGAAACTCCACAACTGGAAAATCCACAACTAGAAACTCCTCAACTAGAAACTCTACAACTAGAGACTCCGCAAATAGAAACTCCACAACAAGGGACTTCGCAACTAGAAACTCCACAACTAGAAACTGCACAACTGGAAACTCCACTACTAGATACTCCACAACTGGAAACTCGGCAACTAGAAACTCCACAACTAGAGACTCCACAACTTGAAACTCCACAACTAGAGACTCTGCAACTAGAAACTCCACAACTAGAGACTCCGCAACTCCACAACTAGAAACTCCACAACCGGAAAATTCACAACTATTTACTCCACAACTAAAAAATCCACAACTAGAAACTCCACAACTATAGACTCCACAACTTGAAACTCCACAAGTTTAAACTCCACAACTTGAGACTCCACAACTAGAAACTCCGCAACTAGAAACTCCCCAACTAGAAACTTTACAACTTGGAACTCCACAACCAGAAACTCCAAAACTAGAAACTCCACAACTAGAGACTCCGCAACTAGAAACTCCACAACTAGAGACTCCACAACTAGAAATTCCACAACTAGAAACTCCACAACTTGAAACTCCAAAACTTGAAACCTCACAACTTTAGGTTCCGCAACTACAAAATCTACGGTAGAGATTCCGCAACTAGAAACTCCTAAACTCAAAACTCCAACACTAGAAACTCCAAAACTCGAAACTCCACAACTAGAGACTCCGCAACTAGAAACTCCGCAGCTAGAAACTCCACAACTAGATACTCCACAACTGGAAACTCCACAACTAGAAACTTCACAACTAGAGACTCCGCAACTAGAAACTCCACAACTGGAAACAACACAACTAGATACTCTACAACTAGACTCCACAACTTGAAACTCCACAACTAGAGACTCCGCAACTAGAAACTCCACAACTAGAGACTCCGCAACTCCACAACTAGAAACTCCACAACTGGAAACTCCACAACTAGATACTCCGCAACTAGAAACTCCACAACTGGAAACTCCACAACTAGATACTCCACAACTAGAGACTCCGCAACTAGAAACTCCACAACTAGAGACTCCGCAACTCCACAACTAAACACTCCACAACAGGAAACTCCACAACAAGAAACTCCACGACTAGAGACTCCACAACTAGAGACTCCACAACTTGAAACCTCACAACTTTAGGTTCCGCAACTAGAAAATCCACAGCTAGAGATTCCGCAACCAGAAACTCCACAACTAGAAACTCCACAACTCAAAACTCCAACACTAGAAACTCCAAAACTCGAAACTCCACAACTAGAGACTCCGCAACTAGAAACTCCACAACCAGAGACTCTGCAACTAGAAACTCCGCAGCTAGAAACTGCACAAATAGAAACTCCACTACTATATACTCCACAACTGAAAACTCGGCAACTAGAAACTCCACAACTAGGGACTCCACAACTTGAAACTCCACAACTAGAGACTCTGCAACTAGAAACTCCACAACTAGAGACTCCGCAACTCCACAACTCGAAACTCCACAACTGGAAACTCCACAACTAGACACTCCACAACAAAAACTCTTCAACTAGAAATTCCTAAACTAGAGACTCCACAACTAAAAAATCTACAACTAGAGACTTCAATCTAGAAACTCAACAACTAGAAACTCCACAACTAAAAACTCCACAACTAGAAACTCCACATCTTGAGACTCCGCAACTAGAAACTCCACAACTAGGGACTCCGCAACTAGAAACTCCACAACTGGAAACTCCACAACTGGAAACTCGGCAACTAGAAACTCCACAACTAGAGACTCCACAACTTGAAACTCCACAACTAGAGACTCTGCAACTAGAAACTCCACAACTAGAGACTCCGCAACTCCACAACTCGAAACTCCACAACTGGAAACTCCACAACTAAAAACTCTTCAACTAGAAATTCCTAAACTAGAGACTCCACAACTAGAGAATCTACAACTAGAGACTTCAAACTAGAAACTCAAGCACTAGAAACTCCACAACTAAAAACTCTACAACTAGAAACTCCACAGCATGTGACTCCGCAACTAGAAACTCCAAAACTAGGGACTCCACAACTAGAAACTCCAACTAGAAACTCCACAACTAGAGACTCCACAACTTGAAACTCCACAACTAAAGACTCTGCAACTAGAAACTCCACAACTCGAAACTCCACTACTGGAAACTCCACAACTAGACACTCCACAACAAAAAACTCTTCAACTAGAAACTCCTAAACTAGAGACTCCACAACTAGAGAATCTACAACTAGAGACTTGAAACTAGAAACTGAACAACTGGAAACTCCACAACTAAAAACTCAACAACTAGAAACTCCACAGCTTGAGACTCCGACACTTGAAACTCCACAACTAGAGACTCCGCTACTAGAAACTCCACAAGTAGGGACTCCACAACTAGAAACTCCACAACTAGAAACTCCACAACTCAAAACTCCACTACTAGATACTCCACAACTGGAAACTCGACAACTAGAAACTCCACATCTTGAGACTCCAAAACTTGAAACTCCACTTAGAGACACTGCAACTAGAAACTCAACAACTAGAGACTTCGCAACTCAACAACTAGAAACTCCACACCTGGAAAATCCACAACTAGATACTCCACAACTAGAAAATCTACAACATGAAACTCCGCAACTAGAGACTACACAACTAGAAACTCCACAACTAGAAACTCCACAACTACAAACTCCACAAATACAGACTCGGCAACTAGAAATTCCATATCTAGAAACTCCACAGCTAGAAACTGAAAAACTAGAGACTTCACAACTAGAAACTCAACAACTTAAAACTCCACAACTAAAAACTCCACAACTGGAAACTCCACAACTTGAGACTCCGCAACTTGAAACTTCACAACTAGAAACTCCGCTATTAAAAACTCCGCAACTAGAAACTCTGCAACTAGAAACTCCACAACTTAAAAATCCACAACTAGATACTCCACAACTTGAGACTCCACAACTAGAAACTCAACAACTTGAAACTCCACAGCTTGAGACTCCGCAACTTGAAACTCCCCAACTAGGGACTCCACAACTGGAAACTCCACTACTAGATACTCCACAACTGGAAACTCGGCAACTAGAAACTCCACAACTAAAGACTCCACAACTTGAAACTCCAAAACTAGAGACTCTGCAACTAGAAACTCCACAACTCGAAACTCCACAACTGGAAACTCCACAACTAGACACTCCACAACAAAAAACTCTTCAACTAGAAACTCCTAAACTAGAGACTCCACAACTAGAGAATCTACAACTAGAGACTTCAAACTAGAAACTCAACAACTAGAAACTCCCCAGCTTGAGACTCCGTAACTTGAAACTCCACAACTAGAAACTCCGCAACTAGAAACTCCACAACTAGGGACTCCACAACTAGAAACTCCACAACTAGAAACTCCACATCTCGAAACTCCACTACTAGATACTCCACAACTGGAAACTCGACAACTAGAAACTCCACATCTAGAGACTCCACAACTTGAAACTCCACAACTAGAGACTCTGCAACTAGAAACTCAATACTTGAGACACCGCAACTCAACAACTAGAAACTCCACAACTGGAAAATCCACAACTAGATACTCCACAACTAGAAAATCTACAACTAGAAACTCCACAACTATAGACTCCACAACTTGAAACTCCACAAGTTTAAACTCCACAACTTCAGACTCCACAACTAGAAACTCCACAACTGGAAACTCCCCAACTAGAAACTCCGCTACTAGAAACTCCGCAACAAGAGACTCTACAACTAGAAACTCCAAAACTAGAAACTCCACAACAAGAAACTCCACAACTAGAAACTCCGCAACTAGAAACTCCGCAACTAGAGACTCCACAACTAGAAACTCCACAACTAGAAACTACACAACTAGGGACTCCGCAACTAGAAACTCCAACTAGAAACTCCACAACTGGAAACTCCATTACTAGATACTCCACAACTGGAAACTCGGCAACTAGAAACTCCACAACTAGAGACTCCACAACTTGAAACTCCACAACTAAAGACTCTGCAACTAGAAACTCCACAACTCGAAACTCCACTACTGGAAACTTCACAACTAGACACTCCACAACAAAAACTCTTGCACTAGAAACTCCTAAACTAGAGACTCCACAACTAGAGAATCTACAACTAGAGACTTGAAACTAGAAACTCAACAACTGGAAACTCCACAACTAAGAACTCAACAACTAGAAACTCCACAGCTTGAGACTCCGACACTTGAAACTCAACAACAAGAGACTCCGCAACTAGAAACTCCACAACTGGAAACTCCACAACTGGAAACTCCACAACTATATACTCTGCAACTAGAAACTCCACAACTAGAGACTCCACAACTTGAAACTCCACAACTTTAAACTCCACAACTTGAGACTCCACAACTAGAAACTCCACAACTTGAAACTCCACAACTAGAAACTCCACAACTAGAAACTCTGCAACTAGAGACTCCACAACTAGAAACTCAACAACTAGAAACTCCACAACTACAAGCTCCACAAATAGAGACTCGGCTACAAGAAATTTCATGTCTAGACTCCACAACTAGAAACTCCACAACTAGAAACTCCACAACTAGAGACTCCGCAACTAGAAACTCTTCAACTAGAAACTCCTAAACTAGAGACTCCACAACTAGAGAATCTACAACTAGAGACTTCAAACTAGAAACTCAACAACTAGAAACTTCAAAATTTGAAACTCTACTAGAAACTCCACAACTTGAAACTCCACAAATAGACACTCCACAACTAGAAACTCCACAACTAGAGACTCTGCAACTATGGAACTCCGCAACTAGAAACTCCGCATTTAGAAACTCCGCAACAAGAAATTCCACAGCTAGAAACACCACAACTAGACACTCCGCAACTAGAAACTCCACAACTTGAGACAACGCAACTAGAAACTCCACAACTTGAAACTCCACAACTAGAAACTCCACAACTAGAAACTCTACAACTAGAGACTCCTCAACTAGAGAATTCGCAACTAGAAACTCCACAACTCGAAACTCCACTACTGGAAACTCCACAACTAGACACTCCACAACAAAAAACTCTTCAACTAGAAACTCCTAAACTAGAGACTCCACAACTAGAGAATCTACAACTAGAGACTTGAAACTAGAAACTCAACAACTGGAAACTCCACAACTAAAAACTCAACAACTAGAAACTCCACAGCTTGAGACTCCGACACTTGAAACTCCACAACTAGAGACTCCGCAACTAGAAACTCCACAAGTAGGGAATACACAACTAGAAACTCCACAACTAGAAACTCCACAACTCGAAACTCCACTACTAGATACTCCACAACTGGAAACTCGACAACTAGAAACTCCACATCTAGAGACTCCACAACTTGAAACTCCACTTAGAGACACTGGAACTAGAAACTCAACAACTTGAGACTCCAGAACTCAACAACTAGAAACTCCACAACTGGAAAATCCACAACTAAAAACTCCACAACTAAAAACTCCACAACTGGAAACTCCACAACTTGAGACTCCGCAACTTGAAACTTCACAACTAGAAACTCCGCTATTAAAAACTCCGCAACTAGAAACTCCGAGACTAGAAACTCCACAACTTAAAACTCCACAACTAGATACTCCACAACTGGAAACTCCACAACTAGAAACTCCACAACTAGACTCCACAACTTGAAACTCCACAACTAGAGACTCCGCAACTAGAAACTCCACAACTAGAGACTCCGCAACTCCACAACTAAACACTCCACAACAGGAAACTCCACAACAAGAAACTCCACGACTAGAGACTCCACAACTAGAGACTCCACAACTTGAAACCTCACAACTTTAGGTTCCGCAACTAGAAAATCCACAGCTAGAGATTCCGCAACTAGAAACTCCACAACTAGAAACTCCACAACTCAAAACTCCAACACTAGAAACTCCAAAACTCGAAACTCCACAACTAGAGACTCCGCAACTGGAAACTCCCCAACCAGAGACTCTGCAACTAGAAACTCCGCAGCTAGAAACTGCACAAATAGAAACTCCACTACTAGATACTGCACAACTGAGACTCGGCAACTAGAAACTCCACAACTTGAAACTCCACAACTAGAGACTCTGCAACTAGAAACTCCACAACTAGAGACTCCGCAACTCCACAACTCGAAACTCCACAACTGGAAACTCCACAACTAGACACTCCACAACTAAAAACTCTTCAACTAGAAATTCCTAAACTAGAGACTCCACAACTAAAAAATCTACAACTAGAGACTTCAAACTAGAAACTCAACAACTAGAAACTCCACAACTAAAAACTCCACAACTAGAAACTCCACATCTTGAGACTCCGCAACTAGAAACTCCACAACTAGGGACTCCGCAACTAGAAACTCCACAACTGGAAACTCCACAACTGGCAACTCCACTACTAGATACTCCACAACTGGAAACTCGGCAACTAGATACTCCACAACTAGAGACTCCACAACTTGAAACTCCACAACAAGAGACTCTGCAACTAGAAACTCCACAACTAGAGACTCCGCAACTCCACAACTCGAAACTCCACAACTGGAAACTCCACAACTAGACACTCCACAACTAAAAACTCTTCAACTAGAAATTCCTAAACTAGAGACTCCATAACTAGAGAATCTACAACTAGAGACTTCAAACTAGAAACTCAAGCACTAGAAACTCCACAACTAAAAACTCAACAACTAGAAACTCCACAGCTTGAGACTCCGCAACTAGAAACTCCACAACTAGGGACTCCGCAACTAGAAACTCCAACTAGAAACTCCACAACTGGAAACTCCATTACTAGATACTCCACAACTGGAAACTCGGCAACTAGAAACTCCACAACTAGAGACTCCACAACTTGAAACTCCACAACTAAAGACTCTGCAACTAGAAACTCCACAACTCGAAACTCCACTACTGGAAACTCCACAACTAGACACTCCACAACAAAAACTCTTGCACTAGAAACTCCTAAACTAGAGACTCCACAACTAGAGAATCTACAACTAGAGACTTGAAACTAGAAACTCAACAACTGGAAACTCCACAACTAAGAACTCAACAACTAGAAACTCCACAGCTTGAGACTCCGACACTTGAAACTCAACAACTAGAGACTCCGCAACTAGAAACTCCACAACTGGGGACTCCACAACTAGAAACTCCACAACTAGAAACTCCACAACTCGAAACTCCACTACTAGATACTCCACAACTGGAAACTCGACAACTAGAAACTCCACAACTAGAGACTCCACAACTTGAAACTCCACTTAGAGACACTGCAACTAGAAACTCAACAACTAGAGACTCCGCAACTCAACAACTAGAAACTCCACAACTGGAAAATCCACAACTAGATACTCCACAACTAGAAAATCTACAACTAGAAACTCCGCAACTAGAGACTCCACAAATAGAAACTCCACAACTAGAAACTCCACAACTACAAACTCCACAAATACAGACTCGGCAAATAGAAATTCCATATCTAGAAACTCCACAGCTAGAACCTGAAAAACTAGAGACTTCACAACTAGAAACTCAACAACTAAAAACTCCACAACTAAAAACTCCACAACTGGAAACTCCACAACTTGAGACTCCGCAACTTGAAACTTCACAACTAGAAACTCCGCTATTAAAAACTCCGCAACTAGAAACTCCGCAACTAGAAACTCCACAACTTAAAACTCCACAACTAGATACTCCACAACTGGAAACTCCACAACTAGATACTTCACAACTGGAAACTCCACAACTAGATACTCCACAACTAAAAACTCCCCAACTAGAAACTCCACAACTAGACACTCCACAACTCGAAACTCCACAACTAGAATCTCCAAAACTAAAAACTTCACAACCAGAGACTCCGCAACTTCACAACTAGAAACTCCACAACTGGAAACTGCACATATATATACTCTGCAACTAGAAACTCCACAACTAGAAACTCCACAACTTGAAACTCCACAGCTTGAGACTCCGCAACTAGAAACTCCCCAACTAGGGACTCCACAACTGGAAACTCCACTACTAGATACTCCACAACTGGAAACTCGGCAACTAGAAACTCCACAACTAGAGACTCCAGAACTTGAAACTCCAAAACTAGAGACTCTGCAACTAGAAACTCCACAACTCGAAACTGCACAACTGGAAACTCCACAACTAGACACTCCACAACAAAAAACTCTTTAACTAGAAACTCCTAAACTAGAGACTCCACAACTAGAGAATCTACAACTAGAGACTTCAAACTAGAAACTCAACAACTAGAAACTCCCCAGCTTGAGACTCCGCAACTTGAAACTCCACAACTAGAAACTCCGCAACTAGAAACTCCACAACTAGGGACTCCACAACTAGAAATTCCACAACTAGAAACTCCACATCTCGAAACTATACTACTAGATACTCCACAACTGGAAACTCGACAACTAGAAACTGCACATCTAGAGACTCCACAACTTGAAACTCCACAACTAGAGACTCTGCAACTAGAAACTCAATACTTGAGACTCCGCAACTCAACAACTAGAAACTCCACAACTGGAAAATCCACAACTAGATACTCCACAACTAGAAAATCTACAACTAGAAACTCCACAACTATAGACTCCACAACTTGAAACTCCACAAGTTTAAACTCCACAACTAGACCCTCCACAACTAAAAACTCTACAACTAGAAACTCCACAACTGGAAACTCCCCAACTAGAAACTCCGCTACTAGAAACTCCGCAATAGGAGACTCTACAACTAGAAACTCCAAAACTAGAAAATCCACAACTAGAAACTCCACAACTAGAAACTTCACAACAAGAAACTCCGCAACTAGAGACTACACAACTAGAAATTCCACAAGTTGAAACTCTTCAACTAGAAACTCCAAAACCAGAAACTCCACAACTAGAAACTCCGCAACTAGAAACTCCGCAACTAGAGACTCCACAACTAGAAACTCCACAACTAGAAACTCCACAACTTCAAACTCCACAAATACAGACTCGGCAACTAGAAATTCCAGATCTAGAAACTCCACAACTAGAAACTGCAAAACTAAAGACTTCACAACTAGAAACTCAACAACTAGAAACTCCACAACTAAAAACTCCACAACTAGAAACTCCACAACAAGAAACTCCACAACTCGAAACTCCACAACTGGAAACTCCACAACTGGAAACTCCACAACTGGAAACTCCACAACTAGACCCTCCACAACTAAAAACTCTACAACTAGAAAGTTCTAAACTGGAGACTCCACAACTAGAGACTACAACTAGAGACTTCAAACTAGAAACTCAACAACTAGAAAGTCGACAACTTGAAACTCCACAACTAGAAACTCCACAACTAGAAACTCTACAACTAGAGACTCTTCAACTAGAGAATTCGCAACTAGAAACTCCAAAACTAGAAACTCCACAACTAGAAACTCCACAACTCGAAACTCCACAACCCAAAACTCCACAACTTGAAACTCCACAACTAGACACTCCACAACTAAAAACTCTACAACTAGAAACTCCTAAACTAGAGACTCCATAACTAGAGACTCCACAACTAGAGACTTCAAAACTAGAAACTCAACAACTAGAAGCTCCACAACTAAAAACTCTACAACTAGAAATTCCACAACTTGAGACTCCGCCACTTTAAATTCCACAACCCTAGACTCCACAACTAAAAACTTCACGACTAGAAACTCCACAACTAGAAACTCCATAACTAGAACCTCCACAACCAGACACTCCGCTACTAGAATCTCTGCAACTAGAAACTCCACAACCTGAAACTCCACAACTAGAAACTCCAACACTAGCAACTCCACAACTAGAAACTCCGCAACTAGAGACTCCACAACAAGAAACTCCACAACTAGAGTCTCCACAACTAGAAACTCCACAACTAGAGTTTCCACAACTTGAAACTCCACAACTAGAAACTCCACAACTAGAAACTCCGCAACTAGAAACTCCACAACTAGAAACTCCACAACTTGAAACCTCACAGCCTTAAGTTCCGCAACTAGAAAATCCACAACTAGAGATTCCGCAACTAGAAACTGCACAACTAGAAACTCCACAACTCGAAACTCCACAACTCAAAACTCCACAATTTTAAACTCCACAACTCGAAACTCCAGAACTTGAAACTTCACAACTAGACACTCAAAAACTAAAAACTCTACAACTAGAAACTCCTAAACTAGAAACTCCACAACTAGAGACTTCAAACTAGAAACTCGAAAACTAGAAACTTCACTACTAGATACTCCACAACTAGAAACTCCACAGCTTCAGACTCCGCAACTTGAAACTCCACAACTGCAAACACCGCAACTAGAAACTCCACAACTACAAACTCCACCAATAGAGACTCGGCAACTAGAAATTTCATATCTAGAAACTCCACAACTAAAAACTCCACAACTAAAAACTCCACAACTAGAAACTCCACAACTAGAAACTCTACAACTAGAGACTCTGCAACTAGAAACTCCACAGCCAGAGACTCTGCAACTAGAAAGTCTGCAGCTAGAAACTCCACAAATAGAAACTCCACAACTACAAACTCCACCAATAGAGACTCGGCAACTAGAAATTCCATATCTAGAAACTCCACAACTAAAAACTCCACAACTAAAAACTCCACAACTAGAAACTCCACAACTAGAAACTCCACAACAGGAGACTCCACAACTAGAAACTCCAGACCTAGAAACTCCACAACTAGAAACTCCACAACTTGAAACCTCACAGCCTAAAGTTCCACAACTAGAAAATCCACAGCTAGAGATTCCGCAACTAGAAACTCCACAACTCAAACTTCCACAACAAGAAACTCCACAACTCGAAACTCCACAACTGGAAACTCCACAACTAGACACTCCACAACTAAAAACTCTACAACTAGAAAGTTCTAAACTAGAGACTCCACAACTAGAGACTACAACTAGAGACTTCAAACTCGAAACTCAACAACTAGAAAGTCCACAACTTGAAACTCCACAACTAGAAACTCCACAACTAGAAACTCTACAACTAGAGACTCTTCAACTAGAGAATTTGCAACGAGAAACTCCAAAACTAGAAACTCCACAACTAGAAACTCCACAACTCGAAACTCCACAACTCAAAACTCCACAACTTGAAACTCCACAACTAGACACTCCACAACTAAAAACTCTACAACTAGAAACTCCTAAACTAGAGACTCCATAACTAGAGACTCCACAACTAGAGACTTCAAAACTAGAAACTCAACAACTAGAAGCTCCACAACTAAAAACTCTACAACTAGAAATTCCAAACTTGAGACTCCGCCACTTTAAACTCCACAACCCTAGACTCCACAACTAAAAACTCCACGACTAGAAACTCCAAAACTCGAAACTCCACAACTAGAGACTCCGCAACTAGAAACTCCAAAACTAGGGACTCCGCAACTAGAAACTCCAACTAGAAACTCCACAACTGGAAACTCCACTACTAGATACTCCACAACTGGAAACTCGGCAACTAGAAACTCCACAACTAGAGACTCCACAACTTGAAACTCCACAACTAAAGACTCTGCAACTAGAAACTCCACAACTCGAAACTCCACTACTGGAAACTCCACAACTAGACACTCCACAACAAAAAACTCTTCAACTAGAAACTCCTAAACTAGAGACTCCACAACTAGAGAATCTACAACTAGAGACTTGAAACTAGAAACTGAACAACTGGAAACTCCACAACTAAAACTCAACAACTAGAAACTCCACAGCTTGAGACTCCGACACTTGAAACTCCACAACTAGAGACTCCGCAACTAGAAACTCCACAAGTAGGGACTCCACAACTAGAAACTCCACAACTAGAAACTCCACAACTCAAAACTCCACTACTAGATACTCCACAACTGGAAACTCGACAACTAGAAACTCCACATCTTGAGACTCCAAAACTTGAAACTCCACTTAGAGACACTGCAACTAGAAACTCAACAACTAGAGACTTCGCAACTCAACAACTAGAAACTCCACACCTGGAAAATCCACAACTAGATACTCCACAACTAGAAAATCTACAACATGAAACTCCGCAACTAGAGACTCCACAACTAGAAACTCCACAACTAGAAACTCCACAACTACAAACTCCACAAATACAGACTCGGCAACTAGAAATTCCATATCTAGAAACTCCACAGCTAGAAACTGAAAAACTAGAGACTTCACAACTAGAAACTCAACAACTTAAAACTCCACAACTAAAAACTCCACAACTGGAAACTCCACAACTTGAGACTCCGCAACTTGAAACTTCACAACTAGAAACTCCGCTATTAAAAACTCCGCAACTAGAAACTCTGCAACTAGAAACTCCACAACTTAAAAATCCACAACTAGATACTCCACAACTTGAGACTCCACAACTAGAAACTCAACAACTTGAAACTCCACAGCTTGAGACTCCGCAACTTGAAACTCCCCAACTAGGGACTCCACAACTGGAAACTCCACTACTAGATATTCCACAACTGGAAACTCGGCAACTAGAAACTCCACAACTAAAGACTCCACAACTTGAAACTCCAAAACTAGAGACTCTGCAACTAGAAACTCCACAACTCGAAACTCCACAACTGGAAACTCCACAACTAGACACTCCACAACAAAAAACTCTTCAACTAGAAACTCCTAAACTAGAGACTCCACAACTAGAGAATCTACAACTAGAGACTTCAAACTAGAAACTCAACAACTAGAAACTCCCCAGCTTGAGACTCCGTAACTTGAAACTCCACAACTAGAAACTCCGCAACTAGAAACTCCACAACTAGGGACTCCACAACTAGAAACTCCACAACTAGAAACTCCACATCTCGAAACTCCACTACTAGATACTCCACAACTGGAAACTCGACAACTAGAAACTCCACATCTAGAGACTCCACAACTTGAAACTCCACAACTAGAGACTCTGCAACTAGAAACTCAATACTTGAGACACCGCAACTCAACAACTAGAAACTCCACAACTGGAAAATCCACAACTAGATACTCCACAACTAGAAAATCTACAACTAGAAACTCCACAACTATAGACTCCACAACTTGAAACTCCACAAGTTTAAACTCCACAACTTCAGACTCCACAACTAGAAACTCCACAACTGGAAACTCCCCAACTAGAAACTCCGCTACTAGAAACTCCGCAACAGGAGACTCTACAACTAGAAACTCCAAAACTAGAAACTCCACAACAAGAAACTCCACAACTAGAAACTCCGCAACTAGAAACTCCGCAACTAGAGACTCCACAACTAGAAACTCCACAACTAGAAACTCCACAACTTCAAACTCCACAAATACAGACTCGGCAACTAGAAATTCCATATCTAGAAACTCCACAACTAGAAACTGCAAAACTAAAGACTTCACAACTAGAAACTCAACAACTAGAAACTCCAGAACTAAAAACTCCACAACTGGAAACTCCACAATTTGAGACTCCGCAACTTGAAACTTCACAACTAGAAACTGCGCTATTAAAAACTCCGCAACTAGAAACTCCGCAACTAGAAACTCCACAACTTAAAACTCCACAACTAGATACTCCACAACTGGAAACTCCACAACTAGATACTCCACAACTGGAAACTCCACAACTAGAAACTCCACAACTAGAGACTCCACAACTCAAAACTCCACAACTAGAAACTCCAAAACTAGAAACTCCACAACCAGAGACTCCGCAACTCCACAACTGGAAACTCCACAGCTGGAAACTCCACAACTATATACTCTGCAACTAGAAACTCCACAACTAGAGACTCCACAACTTGAAACTCCACAACTTTAAACTCCACAACTTGAGACTCCACAACTAGAAACTCCACAACTTGAAACTCCACAACTAGAAACTCCACAACTAGAAACTCTGCAACTAGAGACTCCACAACTAGAAACTCAACAACTAGAAACTCCACAACTACAAGCTCCACAAATAGAGACTCGGCTACAAGAAATTTCATGTCTAGAAAGTCCACAACTATAACTCCACAACTGGAAACTCCACAACTAGAAACTCCACAACTAGAAACTCCACAACTAGAGACTCCGCAACTAGAAACTACGCAGCTAGATACTCCGCAAATAGAAACTCCGCAGCTAGAAACTACACAACTAGAGACTCCACAACTAGAAACTCCACAACTAGAAACTCCACAACAAGAAAACTAGAAACTCCACAACTTGAAACCTCACGACGTTAAGTTACGCAACTAGAAAATCCACAGCTAGAGATTCCGCAACTAGAAACTCCACAACTAGCAACTCCACAACTCAAAAATCCACAACTAGAAACTCCAAAACTCGAAACTTCACAACTCGAAACTCCACAACTGGAAACTCCACAACTAGACACTCCACAACTAAAAACTCTTCAACTAGAAACTCCTAAACTACAGACTCCACAACTAGAGAATCTACAACTAGAGACTTCAAACTAGAAACTCAACAACTAGAAACTTCAAAATTTGAAACTCTACTAGAAACTCCACAACTTGAAACTCCACAAATAGACACTCCACAACTAGAAACTCCACAACTAGAGACTCTGCAACTATGGAACTCCGCAACTAGAAACTCCGCATTTAGAAACTCCGCAACAAGAAATTCCACAGCTAGAAACACCACAACTAGACACTCCGCAACTAGAAACTCCACAACTTGAGACAACGCAACTAGAAACTCCACAACTTGAAACTCCACAACTAGAAACTCCACAACTAGAAACTCTACAACTAGAGACTCCTCAACTAGAGAATTCGCAACTAGAAACTCCACAACTCGAAACTCCACTACTGGAAACTCCACAACTAGACACTCCACAACAAAAAACTCTTCAACTAGAAACTCCTAAACTAGAGACTCCACAACTAGAGAATCTACAACTAGAGACTTGAAACTAGAAACTCAACAACTGGAAACTCCACAACTAAAAACTCAACAACTAGAAACTCCACAGCTTGAGACTCCGACACTTGAAACTCCACAACTAGAGACTCCGCAACTAGAAACTCCACAAGTAGGGACTACACAACTAGAAACTCCACAACTAGAAACTCCACAACTCGAAACTCCACTACTAGATACTCCACAACTGGAAACTCGACAACTAGAAACTCCACATCTAGAGACTCCACAACTTGAAACTCCACTTAGAGACACTGCAACTAGAAACTCAACAACTTGAGACTCCAGAACTCAACAACTAGAAACTCCACAACTGGAAAATCCACAACTAAAAACTCCACAACTAAAAACTCCACAACTGGAAACTCCACAACTTGAGACTCCGCAACTTGAAACTTCACAACTAGAAACTCCGCTATTAAAAACTCCGCAACTAGAAACTCCGAGACTAGAAACTCCACAACTTAAAACTCCACAACTAGATACTCCACAACTGGAAACTCCACAACTAGAAACTCCACAACTAGACTCCACAACTTGAAACTCCACAACTAGAGACTCCGCAACTAGAAACTCCACAACTAGAGACTCCGCAACTCCACAACTAAACACTCCACAACAGGAAACTCCACAACAAGAAACTCCACGACTAGAGACTCCACAACTAGAGACTCCTTAACTTGAAACCTCACAACTTTAGGTTCCGCAACTAGAAAATCCACAGCTAGAGATTCCGCAACTAGAAACTCCACAACTAGAAACTCCACAACTCAAAACTCCAACACTAGAAACTCCAAAACTCGAAACTCCACAACTAGAGACTCCGCAACTGGAAACTCCCCAACCAGAGACTCTGCAACTAGAAACTCCGCAGCTAGAAACTGCACAAATAGAAACTCCACTACTAGATACTGCACAACTGAGACTCGGCAACTAGAAACTCCACAACTTGAAACTCCACAACTAGAGACTCTGCAACTAGAAACTCCACAACTAGAGACTCCGCAACTCCACAACTCGAAACTCCACAACTGGAAACTCCACAACTAGACACTCCACAACTAAAAACTCTTCAACTAGAAATTCCTAAACTAGAGACTCCACAACTAAAAAATCTACAACTAGAGACTTCAAACTAGAAACTCAACAACTAGAAACTCCACAACTAAAAACTCCACAACTAGAAACTCCACATCTTGAGACTCCGCAACTAGAAACTCCACAACTAGGGACTCCGCAACTAGAAACTCCACAACTGGAAACTCCACAACTGGCAACTCCACTACTAGATACTCCACAACTGGAAACTCGGCAACTAGATACTCCACAACTAGAGACTCCACAACTAGAAACTCCACAACAAGAGACTCTGCAACTAGAAACTCCACAACTAGAGACTCCGCAACTCCACAACTCGAAACTCCACAACTGGAAACTCCACAACTAGACACTCCACAACTAAAAACTCTTCAACTAGAAATTCCTAAACTAGAGACTCCATAACTAGAGAATCTACAACTAGAGACTTCAAACTAGAAACTCAAGCACTAGAAACTCCACAACTAAAAACTCAACAACTAGAAACTCCACAGCTTGAGACTCCGCAACTACAAACTCCACAACTAGGGACTCCGCAACTAGAAACTCCAACTAGAAACTCCACAACTGGAAACTCCATTACTAGATACTCCACAACTGGAAACTCGGCAACTGGAAACTCCACAACTAGAGACTCCACAACTTGAAACTCCACAACTAAAGACTCTGCAACTAGAAACTCCACAACTCGAAACTCCACTACTGGAAACTCCACAACTAGACACTCCACAACAAAAACTCTTCAACTAGAAACTCCTAAACTAGAGACTCCACAACTAGAGAATCTACAACTAGAGACTTGAAACTAGAAACTCAACAACTGGAAACTCCACAACTAAGAACTCAACAACTAGAAACTCCACAGCTTGAGACTCCGACACTTGAAACTCAACAACTAGAGACTCCGCAACTAGAAACTCCACAACTGGGGACTCCACAACTAGAAACTCCACAACTAGAAACTCCACAACTCGAAACTCCACTACTAGATACTCCACAACTGGAAACTCGACAACTAGAAACTCCACAACTAGAGACTCCACAACTTGAAACTCCACTTAGAGACACTGCAACTAGAAACTCAACAACTAGAGACTCCGCAACTCAACAACTAGAAACTCCACAACTGGAAAATCCACAACTAGATACTCCACAACTAGAAAATCTACAACTAGAAACTCCGCAACTAGAGACTCCACAAATAGAAACTCCACAACTAGAAACTCCACAACTACAAACTCCACAAATACAGACTCGGCAAATAGAAATTCCATATCTAGAAACTCCACAGCTAGAACCTGAAAAACTAGAGACTTCACAACTAGAAACTCAACAACTAAAAACTCCACAACTAAAAACTCCACAACTGGAAACTCCACAACTTGAGACTCCGCAACTTGAAACTTTACAACTAGAAACTCCGCTATTAAGAACTCCGCAACTAGAAACTCCGCAACTAGAAACTCCACAACTTAAAACTCCACAACTAGATACTCCACAACTGGAAACTCCACAACTAGATACTTCACAACTGGAAACTCCACAACTAGATACTCCACAACTAAAAACTCCCCAACTAGAAACTCCACAACTAGACACTCCACAACTCGAAACTCCACAACTAGAATCTCCAAAACTAAAAACTTCACAACCAGAGACTCCGCAACTTCACAACTAGAAACTCCACAACTGGAAACTGCACATATATATACTCTGCAACTAGAAACTCCACAACTAGAGACTCCACAACTTGAAACTCCACAACTTTAAACTCCACAACTTGAGACTCCACAACTAGAAACTCCACAACTTGAAACTCCACAGCTTGAGACTCCGCAACTAGAAACTCCCCAACTAGGGACTCCACAACTGGAAACTCCACTACTAGATACTCCACAACTGGAAACTCGGCAACTAGAAACTCCACAACTAGAGACTCCAGAACTTGAAACTCCAAAACTAGAGACTCTGCAACTAGAAACTCCACAACTCGAAACTGCACAACTGGAAACTCCACAACTAGACACTCCACAACAAAAAACTCTTTAACTAGAAACTCCTAAACTAGAGACTCCACAACTAGAGAATCTACAACTAGAGACTTCAAACTAGAAACTCAACAACTAGAAACTCCCCAGCTTGAGACTCCGCAACTTGAAACTCCACAACTAGAAACTCCGCAACTAGAAACTCCACAACTAGGGACTCCACAACTAGAAATTCCACAACTAGAAACTCCACATCTCGAAACTATACTACTAGATACTCCACAACTGGAAACTCGACAACTAGAAACTGCACATCTAGAGACTCCACAACTTGAAACTCCACAACTAGAGACTCTGCAACTAGAAACTCAATACTTGAGACTCCGCAACTCAACAACTAGAAACTCCACAACTGGAAAATCCACAACTAGATACTCCACAACTAGAAAATCTACAACTAGAAACTCCACAACTATAGACTCCACAACTTGAAACTCCACAAGTTTAAACTCCACAACTTGAGACTTCACAACTAGAAACTCCACAACTGGAAACTCCCCAACTAGAAACTCCGCTACTAGAAACTCCGCAATAGGAGACTCTACAACTAGAAACTCCAAAACTAGAAAATCCACAACTAGAAACTCCACAACTAGAAACTTCACAACAAGAAACTCCGCAACTAGAGACTCCACAACTAGAAATTCCACAAGTTGAAACTCTTCAACTAGAAACTCCAAAACCAGAAACTCCACAACCAGAAACTCCGCAACTAGAAACTCCGCAACTAGAGACTCCACAACTAGAAACTCCACAACTAGAAACTCCACAACTTCAAACTCCACAAATACAGACTCGGCAACTAGAAATTCCAGATCTAGAAACTCCACAACTAGAAACTGCAAAACTAAAGACTTCACAACTAGAAACTCAACAACTAGAAACTCCACAACTAAAAACTCCACAACTAGAAACTCCACAACAAGAAACTCCACAACTCGAAACTCCACAACTGGAAACTCCACAACTGGAAACTCCACAACTGGAAACTCCACAACTAGACCCTCCACAACTAAAAACTCTACAACTAGAAAGTTCTAAACTGGAGACTCCACAACTAGAGACTACAACTAGAGACTTCAAACTAGAAACTCAACAACTAGAAAGTCGACAACTTGAAACTCCACAACTAGAAACTCCACAACTAGAAACTCTACAACTAGAGACTCTTCAACTAGAGAATTCGCAACTAGAAACTCCAAAACTAGAAACTCCACAACTAGAAACTCCACAACTCGAAACTCCACAACCCAAAACTCCACAACTTGAAACTCCACAACTAGACACTCCACAACTAAAAACTCTACAACTAGAAACTCCTAAACTAGAGACTCCATAACTAGAGACTCCACAACTAGAGACTTCAAAACTAGAAACTCAACAACTAGAAGCTCCACAACTAAAAACTCTACAACTAGAAATTCCACAACTTGAGACTCCGCCACTTTAAATTCCACAACCCTAGACTCCACAACTAAAAACTTCACGACTAGAAACTCCACAACTAGAAACTCCATAACTAGAACCTCCACAACCAGACACTCCGCTACTAGAATCTCTGCAACTAGAAACTCCACAACCTGAAACTCCACAACTAGAAACTCCAACACTAGCAACTCCACAACTAGAAACTCCGCAACTAGAGACTCCACAACAAGAAACTCCACAACTAGAGTCTCCACAACTAGAAACTCCACAACTAGAGTTTCCACAACTTGAAACTCCACAACTAGAAACTCCACAACTAGAAACTCCGCAACTAGAAACTCCACAACTAGAAACTCCACAACTTGAAACCTCACAGCCTTAAGTTCCGCAACTAGAAAATCCACAACTAGAGATTCCGCAACTAGAAACTGCACAACTAGAAACTCCACAACTCGAAACTCCACAACTCAAAACTCCACAATTTTAAACTCCACAACTCGAAACTCCAGAACTTGAAACTTCACAACTAGACACTCAAAAACTAAAAACTCTACAACTAGAAACTCCTAAACTAGAAACTCCACAACTAGAGACTTCAAACTAGAAACTCGAAAACTAGAAACTTCACTACTAGATACTCCACAACTAGAAACTCCACAGCTTGAGACTCCGCAACTTGAAACTCCACAACTGCAAACACCGCAACTAGAAACTCCACAACTACAAACTCCACCAATAGAGACTCGGCAACTAGAAATTTCATATCTAGAAACTCCACAACTAAAAACTCCACAACTAAAAACTCCACAACTAGAAACTCCACAACTAGAAACTCTACAACTAGAGACTCTGCAACTAGAAACTCCATAGCCAGAGACTCTGCAACTAGAAAGTCTGCAGCTAGAAACTCCACAAATAGAAACTCCACAACTACAAACTCCACCAATAGAGACTCGGCAACTAGAAATTCCATATCTAGAAACTCCACAACTAAAAACTCCACAACTAAAAACTCCACAACTAGAAACTCCACAACTAGAAACTCCACAACAGGAGACTCCACAACTAGAAACTCCACACCTAGAAACTCCACAACTAGAAACTCCACAACTTGAAACCTCACAGCCTAAAGTTCCACAACTAGAAAATCCACAGCTAGAGATTCCGCAACTAGAAACTCCACAACTCAAACTTCCACAACAAGAAACTCCACAACTCGAAACTCCACAACTGGAAACTCCACAACTAGACACTCCACAACTAAAAACTCTACAACTAGAAAGTTCTAAACTAGAGACTCCACAACTAGAGACTACAACTAGAGACTTCAAACTCGAAACTCAACAACTAGAAAGTCCACAACTTGAAACTCCACAACTAGAAACTCCACAACTAGAAACTCTACAACTAGAGACTCTTCAACTAGAGAATTTGCAACGAGAAACTCCAAAACTAGAAACTCCACAACTAGAAACTCCACAACTCGAAACTCCACAACTCAAAACTCCACAACTTGAAACTCCACAACTAGACACTCCACAACTAAAAACTCTACAACTAGAAACTCCTAAACTAGAGACTCCATAACTAGAGACTCCACAACTAGAGACTTCAAAACTAGAAACTCAACAACTAGAAGCTCCACAACTAAAAACTCTACAACTAGAAATTCCAAACTTGAGACTCCGCCACTTTAAACTCCACAACCCTAGACTCCACAACTAAAAACTCCACGACTAGAAACTCCACAACTAGAAACTCCATAACTAGAACCTCGAAAACCAGAGACTCCGCAACTACAATCTCTGCAACTAGAAACTCCACAACCTGAAACTCCACAACTAGAAACTCCAACACTAGCAACTCCACAACTAGAAACTCCGCAACTAGAGACTCCACAACTAGAAACTCCACAACTAGAGTCTCCACAACTTGAAACTCCACAACTAAAAACTCCACAACCAGAAACTCCACAACTAGAAACTACACAACTAGAAACTCCGCAACTAGAGACTCCACAACTAGAAACTCTACAACTAGAAATTCCACATCTAGAGACCTTGCAACTAGAAACTCCGCAGCTAGAAACACCACAACTAGAAACTCCGCAACTAGAAACTCCACAACTAGTAACTCCACAACTAGAAACTCCACAACTTGAAACCTCACAGCCTTAAGTTCCGCAACTAGAAAATCCACAACTAGAGATTTCGCAACTAGAAACTCCACAACTAGAAACTCCACAACTCGAAACTCCACAACTCAAAACTCCACAATTCGAAACTCGACAACTCGAAACTCCAGAACTTTAAACTTCACAACTAGACACTCAAAAACTAAAAACACTACAACTAGAAACTCCTAAACTAGAAACTCCACAACTAGAGACTTCAAACTAGAAACTCGAAAACTAGAAACTGCACAACTAAAACTCAACAATTAAAAACTCCACAGCTTGAGACTCCGCAACTTGAAACTCCACAACTGGAAACACCGCAACTAGAAACTCCACAACTGGAAACTTCACTACTAGATACTCCACAACTAGAAACTCGACAACTAGAAACTCCACAACTAGAGACTCCACAACTTGAAACTTCACAACTAGAGACTCTGCAACTCCACAACTAGAAACTCCACAACTGGAAAATCCACAACTAGAAACTCCTCAACTAGAAACTCTACAACTAGAGACTCCGCAAATAGAAACTCCACAACAAGGGACTTCGCAACTAGAAACTCCACAACTAGAAACTCCACAACTGGAAACTCCACTACTAGATACTCCACAACTGGAAACTCGGCAACTAGAAACTCCACAACTAGAGACTCCACAACTTGAAACTCCACAACTAGAGACTCTGCAACTAGAAACTCCACAACTAGAGACTCCGCAACTCCACAACTAGAAACTCCACAACTAGAAAATTCACAACTATTTACTCCACAACTAAAAAATCCACAACTAGAAACTCCAGAACTATAGATTCCACAACTTGAAACTCCACAAGTTTAAACTCCACAACTTCAGACTCCACAACTAGAAACTCCACAACTAGAAACTCCCCAACTAGAAACTTTACAACTTGGAACTCCACAACCAGAAACTCCACAACTAGAAACTCCACAACTAGAGACTCCGCAACTAGAAACTCCACAACCAGAGACTCTGCAACTAGAAAGTCCGCAACTAGAAACTCCACAAATAGAAACTCGGCAGCTAGAAACTACACAACTAGAGACTCCACAACTAGAAATTCCACAACTAGAAACTCCACAACTTGAAACTCCACAACTTGAAACCTCACAACTTTAAGTTCCGCAACTAGAAAATCTACTGCTAGAGATTCCGCAACTAGAAACTCCTAAACTCAAAACTCCAACACTAGAAACTCCAAAACTCGAAACTCCACAACTAGAGACTCCGCAACTAGAAACTCCACAACCAGAGACTCTGCAACTAGAAACTCCGCAGCTAGAAACTCCACAAATAGAAACTCCGCAACTAGAAACTCCACAGCTAGAAACTCCGCAACTAGAAACTCCACAAGTAGAAACTCCACAACTAGATACTCCACAACTGGAAACTCCACAACTAGAAACTTCACAACTAGAGACTCCGCAACTAGAAACTCCACAACTGGAAACTCCACAACTAGATACTCCACAACTAGACTCCACAACTTGAAACTCCACAACTAGAGACTCCGCAACTAGAAACTCCACAACTAGAGACTCCGCAACTCCACAACTAGAAACTCCACAACTGGAAACTCCACAACTTGATACTCCGCAACTAGAAACTCCACAACTAGAGACTCCACAACTTGAAACTCCACAACTTTAAACTCCACAACTTGAGACTCCACAACTAAAAACTCCACAACTTGAAACTCCAAAATTAGAAACTCCACAACCAGAAACTCCACAACTAGAAACTCTACAAGTAAACACTCCACAACAGGAAACTCCACAACAAGAAACTCCACGACTAGAGACTCCACAACTAGAGACTCCACAACTTGAAACCTCACAACTTTAGGTTCCGCAACTAGAAAATCCACAGCTAGAGATTCCGCAACTAGAAACTCCACAACTCAAAACTCCAACACTAGAAACTCCAAAACTCGAAACTCCACAACTAGAGACTCCGCAGCTAGAAACTCCACAACCAGAGACTCTGCAACTAGAAACTCCGCAGCTAGAAACTGCACAAATAGAAACTCCACTACTATATACTCCACAACTGAAAACTCGGCAACTAGAAACTCCACAACTAGAGACTTCACAACTTGAAACTCCACAACTAGAGACTCTGCAACTACAAACTCTACAATTAGAGACTCCGCAACTGGAAACTCCACAACTGGAAACTCCACAACTAGACACTCCACAACTAAAAACTCTTCAACTAGAAATTCCTAAACTAGAGACTGCACAACTAAAAAATCTACAACTAGAGACTTCAAACTAGAAACTCAACAACTAGAAACTCCACAACTAAAAACTCCACAACTAGAAACTCCACATCTTGAGACTCCGCAACTAGAAACTCCACAACTAGGGACTCTGCAACTAGAAACTCCACAACTGGAAACTCCACAACTGGAAACTCGGCAACTAGAAACTCCACAACTAGAGACTCCACAACTTGAAACTCCACAACTAGAGACTCTGCAACTAGAAACTCCACAACTAGAGACTCCGCAACTCCACAACTCGAAACTCCACAACTGGAAATTCCACAACTAGACACCCCACAACTAAAACTCTTCAACTAGAAATTCCTAAACTAGAGACTCCACAACTAGAGAATCTACAACTAGAGACTTCAAACTAGAAACTCAAGCACTAGAAACTCCACAACTAAAAACTCAACAACTAGAAACTCCACAGCTTGGGACTCCGCAACTAGAAACTCCACAACTAGGGACTCCGCAACTAGAAACTCCAACTAGAAACTCCACAACTGGAAACTCCACTACTAGATACTCCACAACTGGAAACTCGGCAACTAGAAACTCAACAACTAGAGACTCCACAACTTGAAACTCCACATCTTGAGACTCCGCAACTAGAAACTCCACAACTAGGGACTCCGCAACTAGAAACTCCACAACTGGAAACTCCACAACTGGAAACTCGGCAACTAGAAACTCCACAACTAGAGACTCCACAACTTGAAACTCCACAACTAGAGACTCTGCAACTAGAAACTCCACAACTAGAGACTCCGCAACTCCACAACTCGAAACTCCACAACTGGAAATTCCACAACTAGACACCCCACAACTAAAACTCTTCAACTAGAAATTCCTAAACTAGAGACTCCACAACTAGAGAATCTACAACTAGAGACTTCAAACTAGAAACTCAAGCACTAGAAACTCCACAACTAAAAACTCAACAACTAGAAACTCCACAGCTTGAGACTCCGCAACTAGAAACTCCACAACTAGGGACTCCGCAACTAGAAACTCCAACTAGAAACTCCACAACTGGAAACTCCACTACTAGATACTCCACAACTGGAAACTCGGCAACTAGAAACTCAACAACTAGAGACTCCACAACTTGAAACTCCACAACTAAAGACTCTGCAACTAGAAACTCCACAACTCGAAACTCCACTACTGGAAACTCCACAACTAGACACTCCACAACAAAAAACTCTTCAACTAGAAACTCCTAAACTAGAGACTCCACAACTAGAGAATCTACAACTAGAGACTTGAAACTAGAAACTCAACAACTGGAAACTCCACGACTAAAAACTCAACAACTAGAAACTCCACAGCTTGAGACTCCGACACTTGAAACTCCACAACTAGAGACTCCGCAACTAGAAACTCCACAAGTAGGGACTCCACAAATAGAAACTCCACAAATAGAAACTCCACTACTAGATACTCCACAACTGGAAACTCGACAACTAGAAACTCCACATCTAGAGACTCCACAACTTGAAACTCCACTTAGAGACACTGCAACTAGAAACTCCACAACTAGAGACTTCAAACTAGGAACTCGAAAACTAGAAACTTCACTACTAGATACTCCACAACTAGAAACTCCACAGCTTGAGACTCCGCAACTTGAAACTCCACAACTGGAAACACCGCAACTAGAAACTCCACAACTACAAACTCCACCAATAGAGACTCGGCAACTAGAAATTTCATATCTAGAAACTCCACAACTAAAAACTCCACAAGTAAAAACTCCACAACTAGAAACTCCACAACTAGAAACTCTACAACTGGAGACTCCGCAACTAGAACCTCCACAGCCAGAGACTCTGAAACTAGAAAGTCTGCAGCTAGAAACTCCACAAATAGAAACTCCACAACTACAAACTCCACCAATAGAGACTCGGCAACTAGAAATTCCATATC
The DNA here is from genome assembly GCF_043290135.1 of Rhipicephalus microplus. NCBI lineage: Eukaryota > Metazoa > Arthropoda > Arachnida > Ixodida > Ixodidae > Rhipicephalus > Rhipicephalus microplus. The sequence continues at coordinate 40,002,844 of NW_027464586.1, forward strand.
TAGAAACTCCACAACTAAAAACTCCACAACTAAAAACTCCACAACTAGAAACTCCACAACTAGAAACTCCACAACAGGAGACTCCACAACTAGAAACTCCACACCTAGAAACTCCACAACTAGAAACTCCACAACTTGAAAGCTCACAACCTAAAGTTCCGCAACTAGAAAATCCACAGCTAGAGATTCCGCAACTAGAAACTCCACAACTCAAACTTCCACAATAAGAAACTCCACAACTCGAAACTCCACAACTGGAAACTCCACAACTAGACACTCCACAACTAAAAACTCTACAACTAGAAAGTTCTAAACTAGAGACTCCACAACTAGAGACTACAACTACAGACTTCAAACTCGAAACTCAACAACTAGAAAGTCCACAACTTGAAACTCCACAACTAGAAACTCCACAACTAGAAACTCTACAACTAGAGACTCTTCAACTAGAGAATTTGCAACGAGAAACTCCAAAACTAGAAACTCCACAACTAGAAACTCCACAACTCGAAACTCCACAACTCAAAACTCCACAACTTGAAACTCCACAACTAGACACTCCACAACTAAAAACTCTACAACTAGAAACTCCTAAACTAGAGACTCCATAACTAGAGACTCCACAACTAGAGACTTCAAAACTAGAAACTCAACAACTAGAAGCTCCACAACTAAAAACTCTACAACTAGAAATTCCAAACTTGAGACTCCGCCACTTTAAACTCCACAACCCTAGACTCCACAACTAAAAACTCCACGACTAGAAACTCCACAACTAGAAACTTCATAACTAGAACCTCGAAAACCAGAGACTCCGCAACTACAATCTCTGGAACTAGAAACTCCACAACCTGAAACTCCACAACTAGAAACTCCAACACTAGCAACTCCACAACTAGAAACTCCGCAACTAGAGACTCCACAACTAGAAACTCCACAACTAGAGTCTCCACAACTTGAAACTCCACAACTAAAAACTCCACAACCAGAAACTCCACAACTAGAAACTCCACAACTAGAAACTCCGCAACTAGAGACTCCACAACTAGAAACTCTACAACTAGAAATTCCACATCTAGACACCTTGCAACTAGAAACTCCGCAGCTAGAAACACCACAACTAGAAACTCCGCAACTAGAAACTCCACAACTAGAAACTCCACAACTAGAAACTCCACAACTTGAAACCTCACAGCCTTAAGTTCCGCAACTAGAAAATCCACAACTAGAGATTTCGCAACTAGAAACTCCACAACTAGAAACTCCACAACTCGAAACTCCACAACTCAGAACTCCACAATTCGAAACTCCACAACTCGAAACTCCAGAACTTGAAACTTCACAACTAGACACTCAAAAACTAAAAACTCTACAACTAGAAACTCCTAAACTAGAAACTCCACAACTAGAGACTTCAAACTAGAAACTCGAAAACTAGAAACTGCACAACTAAAACTCAACATCTAAAAACTCCACAGCTTGTGACTCCGCAACTTGAAACTCCACAACTGGAAACACCGCAACTAGAAACTCCACAACTGGAAACTTCACTACTAGATACTCCACAACTAGAAACTCGACAACTAGAAACTCCACAACTAGAGACTCCACAACTTGAAACTTCACAACTAGAGACTCTCTAACTCCACAACTAGAAACTCCACAACTGGAAAATCCACAACTAGAAACTCCTCAACTAGAAACTCTACAACTAGAGACTCCGCAAATAGAAACTCCACAACAATGGACTTCGCAACTAGAAACTCCACAACTAGAAACTCCACAACTGGAAACTCCACTACTAGATACTCCACAACTGGAAACTCGGCAACTAGAAACTCCACAACTAGAGACTCCACAACTTGAAACTCCACAACTAGAGACTCTGCAACTAGAAACTCCACAACTAGATACTCCGCAACTCCACAACTAGAAACTCCACAACTGGAAAATTCACAACTATTTACTCCACAACTAAAAAATCCACAACTAGAAACTCCACAACTATAGACTCCACAACTTGAAACTCCACAAGTTTAAACTCCACAACTTGAGACTCCACAACTAGAAACTCCACAACTAGAAACTTCCCAACTAGAAACTTTACAACTTGGAACTCCACAACCAGAAACTCCACAACTAGAAACTCCACAACTAGAGACTCCGCAACTAGAAACTCCACAACCAGAGACTCTGCAACTAGAAATTCCGCAACTAGAAACTCCACAAATAGAAACTCCGCAGCTAGAAACTACACAACTAGAGACTCCACAACTAGAAATTCCACAACTAGAAACTCCACAACTTGAAACCACAACTTGAAACCTCACAACTTTAAGTTCCGCAACTAGAAAATCTACTGCTAGAGATTCCGCAACTAGAAACTCCTAAACTCAAAACTCCAACACTAGAAACTCCAAAACTCGAAACTCCACAACTAGAGACTCCGCAACTAGAAACTCCACAACCAGAGACTCTGCAACTAGAAACTCCGGAGCTAGAAACTCCACAAATAGAAACTCCGCAACTAGAAACTCCACAGCTAGAAACTCCGCAACTAGAAACTCCACAAGTAGAAACTCCACAACTAGATACTCCACAACTGGAAACTCCACAACTAGAAACTTCACAACTAGAGACTCCGCAACTAGAAACTCCACAACTGGAAACTCCACAACTAGATACTCCACAACTAGACTCCACAACTTGAAACTCCACAACTAGAGACTCCGCAACTAGAAACTCCACAACTAGAGACTCCGCAACTCCACAACTAGAAAATCCACAACTGGAAACTCCACAACTAGATACTCCGCAACTAGAAACTCCACAACTAGAGACTCCACAACTTGAAACTCCACAACTTTAAACTCCACAACTTGAGACTCCACAACAAAAAACTCCACAACTTGAAACTCCAAAATTAGAAACTCCACAACCAGAAACTCCACAACTAGAAACTCCACAACTAAACACTCCACAACAGGAAACTCCACAACAAGAAACTCCACGACTAGAGACTCCACAACTAGAGACTCCACAACTTGAAACCTCACAACTTTAGGTTCCGCAACTAGAAAATCCACAGCTAGAGATTCCGCAACTAGAAACTCCACAACTAGAAACTCCACAACTCAAAACTCCAACACTAGAAACTCCAAAACTCGAAACTCCACAACTAGAGACTCCGCAACTAGAAACTCCACAACCAGAGACTCTGCAACTAGAAACTCCGCAGCTAGAAACTGCACAAATAGAAACTCCACTACTATATTGTCACGTCACTCCAGGGGGTGTCGACAAGATTTACTGACGTCTGAGCAACAGGGCTCTAACCAAGCGCGTCGGTTGGGCTTGTTTGCCAGAGCGAGAGCCCACGTGCACTTCTTTCTTCTCTGTGGTCTGTGCCTTCACCTTGGCATACGACCCACTACTAGAAAGAGGTGGCAATATTCCCCCTCAACAACAAAAAAAGAGCATCGTCCCGATGCTGCAAAGTGATTGAAAAAAACCAAAACAAAGTAGTTTAAACAATGAAAAAGGGCACCAATAATGAAATGTTAGACGCGATAAGTTCACCAATGATGAGGCAATTGTCGGAGCACAAATAAAAAAAACACAGGAAAAGTGGTCTTTTAGGAACGCGCAAAATAGGGCTTCATGCGCACCACGTGAACTATGTCAGAGGTCGGTTGTTTTCGTTGTACCCATCGTGACGACGTAGCGTCCGGAACCACTTCGTAGTTTACGTCGCTCACGCGGCGCAATACTTTATACGGACCGAAGTATCTGCTGAGCAACTTTTCGGAGAGGCCACGGCGTCGAACAGGGGTCCAAATCCAAACTTGGTCTCCCGGTCTGTAAGATACGTCATTGTGACGCATATTGTAACGTCGTGCATCAACCTGTTGCTGCTGACCAATGTGTAGCCGGGCGAGCTGGCGAGTTTCCTCGGCACGCTCTGCAAATTCTTCTGCGTCAGTTGTTAATTGATCGGCGCCTTCACAAGGAAGCATCGCATCCAGCATCGTCTGAACTTCGCGGCCGTAGAGAAGGCGAAACGGTGTAAATCGGGTTGTTTCTTGAACGGCGGTGTTATAAGCGAACGTCACATAAGGCAAAATGCGATCCCATGTGTTGTGTTGGACGTCGATGTACATGGAGATCATGTTTGTGACTGTCTTATTTAGTCGCTCGGTTAAGCCATTGCTCTGCGGATGGTAAGCAGTCGTCGTTCGATGCCTAGTGTTACTTAGTCGAAAAACTTCATCAATAAGTTGTGCAGTGAACGCTGTTCCTCTGTCGGTTATCACTGTAGATGGAGCACCGTGGCGCAGAACAATGTGGCACATGAAGAACTGTGCTACCTCAGAAGCCGTGGCTCGTGGTATCGCCTGTGTCTCAGCATAGCGGGTCAAATAGTCAGTTGCAACAATGACCCATTTGTTGCCGTCAGACGATAAAGGAAATGGGCCGAGAATGTCCATGCCAACTTGGTCAAATGGCTTGTGGGGTGGATCAATTGGCTGAAGTAATCCAGCTGGCTTGCTTGGTGGCGACTTTCGACGCTGGCATTCGCGACAGCTTTTAACGTACTGCTTCACGCTTGCAGAAAGTCCGGGCCAGTAGTACGCCTCACTTACTCTGGCGAGCGTTCGCGAGTAACCTAGATGACCAGTTGTGGGCTCGTCATGACACGCAGAGAGGACTTCATCCCGCATGTCCTTCGGAACGACGAGGAGGTAAGCGCGGCTCGTAGGACGGGCGTTTTTTTGTACAGGACATTATCTCGGAGGCAGAAAGATGTCACGACGCGAGATAGATGGCGAGGTATAACGGCGCTATGACCCTCCAGATAGTCGATGAGTGGTCGAATCTCTTCATCCTCTCGCTGGCGTCTGCTCAAGTCAGATGAGCTAAGGGCGCCCAGGAAACCGTCATCGTCCTCTTCTTCTTGATTGACTAAAGGTATGGGTGCACGAGACAGCGTATCAGCGTCTTCATGCTTCCGTCCAGACTTATATACGATGGTAACATCAAATTCCTGTAGACGCAAGCTCCATCGGGCCAGTCGTCCAGAGGGATCACGAATGTTTACCAACCAGCAGAGGGCATGGTAGTCCGTCACCACTTTAAATGGACGACCATAGAGGTACGGGCGAAACTTGGTGATCGCCCACACTACTGCGAGACACTCTTTCTCTGTGGTCGTGTAATTCACCTCGGTACGGGACAGTGAGCGGCTGGCATAGGCTATGACTCTTTCTTTGCCGTGTTGATGCTGGATGAGCACTGTGCCGAGGCCGATGTTACTGGCGTCAGTGTGCACCTCTGTGTCAGCATATTCGTCAAAATGCGCAAGAACAGGGGCTGATTGCATCCGCTGTCGTAGCTCGGCAAAAGCAGCCTGTTGTTCGGTAGCCCATACAAACGGTGTGTCGTCGCGTGTAAGGCGAGTCAAGGGTTCCGCTATTTTCGAAAACCCTCTAATAAATCGTCGATAGTAGGCGCACAAACCCAGAAAGCGCCGAACAGTCTTTTTGTCTGTAGGATGCGGAAACGCGGCTACAGCGGCAAGTTTGTCGGGGTCGGATCGTACTCCATTCGCATTGACTACATGGCCAAGGAATTTGAGCTCTTCATAACCAAAGTGACACTTCTGCGGTTTGAGTGTAAGATCTGCTGATTGAATAGCCTGTAGCACACTCCTGAGGCGGTGAAGGTGTTGCTGGAAGGTTTCAGAAAAAACGACAACATCATCAAGGTATACGAGACAAGTTTGCCACTTCAGACCAGTAAGCACAGTGTCCATCATTCGCTGGAAGGTTGCGGGCGCTGAGCACAAACCAAAAGGAAGGACTCGAAATTCATACAGGCCATCAGGGGTCACAAATGCCGTTTTCTCGCGGTCTCGCTCGTCAACCTCAATCTGCCAGTACCCGCTTTTTAAATCCAAAGAGGAAAAATAGTGGGCGTGGCGTAATCTGTCTAACGAGTCGTCGATGCGTGGCAGCGGGTACACGTCCTTTTTAGTCACGCTGTTCAGCTTCCGGTAATCGACGCAAAAACGTAGCGTTCCGTCTTTCTTCTTGACTAGGACGACCGGAGAGGACCACGCACTGTTGGAAGGCTCGATGATGCCGTCGTCAAGCATTTCTCGAACTTGCGTACGAATGGCTTCTCGTTCCTTCGCTGACACACGGTAAGGCTGTTGGTGTACTGGGCGGGCGTCGTCGTAAGTGATGATTCTGTGCCTAGTGATCGAAGTCTGGCGCACCTTAGAGGAAGCAGCGAAGCATGACTTGAATTCAAGCAAGAGTTTCCGCAGTGCTGTCTGGTTTTCTGGTGTGAGGTTAGAATTAATATCGATATTGTTTAGAGACGTATCGGCGGCCTCCACTGCTTCCGACGAGAAGCAGATGGGAATGGTTCCTAATTCATCTGCAAACGCTAACGAAGTGCCACGGAAAAGGTGTCGGTGTTCGTTGCTGAAATTTGTAACGAGCAGTTGAGATCGGCCATCACGTAGCTGTATGATACTCCTAGCCACACAAACACCTTGAGTCAGCAGGTGTTCAAAATTACTTTCTGCAATCGCTTCACCATTTCGCAATCCACAGCATGTGACGTCGACAATAACACTGGCTCTTGGAGGAAGCGTTATACTTTCAGCAGAAACACGAAGAACGTCGGTACGTTGTTGGTCGTCCTGCTTGTCGATTGCTCGGTCGGCTGAGAAGGTGATGCGATTCTCTTGAAGATCAATGACAGCTCCATATTCGTGCAGGAAGTCAACACCAAGAATAACGTCGCGTGAACATTCACGGAGCACAAGGAAACTTCCTACAAAAGTATAACCGCAGACCCGAACTCTACTCGTGCAGGTTCCAAGCGGAGAAACGGTGTGGCCACCAGCCGTTCGAATCACGGAGCCATGCCAAGGCGTGATTACCTTCTTTAGTTGTCTGGTCATTTTCCCGCTTAGTATCGAATAGTCAGCCCCGGTATCAACTAAAGCACCTACTGCATAGCCATCTATCAGCACCGGTATATCCAGAGAAAGCCGCACATATCGCTCAGTCGAATCTACACCCTTTACTGTTAGCGTCGATCGGAGGTCTTCAGCACGTCGACTGCCAGCGACCTCGCCTCCAAGGGTCGCTTGCGTTAGTTTTCCCGGCGGGGACTGGAGAACCATGCGCCAGCATGGCGCTGTGGCGAAGAAGAAAAGCGCCTCGGCGACGGTGAGCGCGACTGCCGTCCAGAAGGCGGTGGCATGCGCTGTTGAGCCAGGTAGTCCTCAATGTCCCGGGGTCGCTGGCCATACCGAGGAGGCGCTGAATATAATGAAAATCCGCGCAGCCCGAGGCGCCGGTATGGACACTGGCGGTACAAATGGTCCGCTTCACCGCAGTGGAAGCACAAAGGTCGGCGATCAGGAGTGCGCCAAACATCAGATTTCCGAGGCGAAGCACGTCCGTCGTCAGGGTAGTGTGCTGGTTGTTCCGCAAGATGCACAGGGCTGGCGTAAACGAGGGGTGGCGGTGTGCGTGTGTTCTCGTAGTACCGTAGAGGCTGCGCCGACTGAAGTGAAACCGTAGGAGGTGCCTGAACAAACAGCGGGGAAGAGGAAGCTGGGCGTTTCAAGGCTTCTGCATAGGTCGGACGGTGGTAGTCAGCCGGGGCGGGTGTGGCGTTATTCAGACTCACAGGGTCACGAAGGCCATGATGCAGCTCGTCCTTGACGATGCTTGCAATGGAACTCACCGTAGGTAGTGGTGGTGTGGCAGCCTTTTGCAGCTCCTCGCGTACTATGGAGCGGATAAGGTCGCGCAGACACTCGGTGTTGCTCCCAATATTCGTTAGAACTTGAGCAGTGGACGTGTTCACTTGCCGCTCATACAGGGTGGATCGATGCTGAAGCATCTTTTCCATCGTGACAGCTTCAGACAAAAACTCGGCGACCGTGTTCGGAGGGCTCCGTACAAGACCAGCGAAAAGCTGCTCTTTAACTTCCCGCATCAGGTGACGCACCTTCTTTTCTTCTGTCATACTCTGATCGGCTCGTCGGAACAGGCACGTCATATCTTCCACATAGGTCATGACAGTTTCATTGGGCATCTGGATGCGGGCCTGGATCGCTCGTTCCGCTCGTTCGTGGCGATCAGCACTTCTGTAAGTATCCAAGAGCCGGCGGCGGAATTCGGACCACGATGTCATCTGTTGCTCGTGATTCATGTACCAGGTACGTGCTCCATCCTCTAAATAGAAGTACACACGTCGTAGTTTGGCCGCGTCGTTCCAGTCGTTCAAAGCAGCCACGCGCTCGAAGTCGACCAACCAGTCCTCGACGTCTTCGAGCTCGGTGCCATGAAACGGTGTCGGAACCTGCGGACTTTCGAGGGTGTACCGAGTCGCCGGGGGGTTTTCCGTACCTGTTAGAGTGGTTTGAACGGACGTGCTCATCATACTGGTGTGAACTATAGGGTCAGCTTCGAGGGGCAATCCCCTGATCCTGCGGCTTGTCCGATGAACGGGAGTGTTGACTCGAACTGGGCTTGTGGTGCCGCTTCCAGGAGGGGTCTGCAACATCCGTGAGGGGCCTACCCCGCACCTCCACCAGTTGTCACGTCACTCCAGGGGGTGTCGACAAGATTTACTGACGTCTGAGCAACAGGGCTCTAACCAAGCGCGTCGGTTGGGCTTGTTTGCCAGAGCGAGGGCCCACGTGCACTTCTTTCTTCTCTGTGGTGTGTGCCTTCACCTTGGCATACGACCCACTACTAGAAAGAGGTGGCAATATACTCCACAACTGAAAACTCGGCAACTAGAAACTCCACAACTAGAGACTCCACAACTTGAAACTCCACAACTAGAGACTCTGCAACTAGAAACTCCACAACTAGAGACTCCGCAACTCCACAACTCGAAACTCCACAACTGGAAACTCCACAACTAGACACTCCACAACTAAAAACTCTTCAACTAGAAATTCCTAAACTAGAGACTGCACAACTAAAAAATCTACAACTAGAGACTTCAAACTAGAAACTCAACAACTAGAAACTCCACAACTAAAAACTCCACAACTAGAAACTCCACATCTTGAGACTCCGCAACTAGAAACTCCACAACTAGGGACTCCGCAACTAGAAACTCCACAACTGGAAACTCCACAACTGGAAACTCGGCAACTAGAAACTCCACAACTAGAGACTCCACAACTTGAAACTCCACAACTAGAGACTCTGCAACTAGAAACTCCACAACTAGAGACTCCGCAACTCCACAACTCGAAACTCCACAACTGGAAACTCCACAACTAGACACCCCACAACTAAAAACTCTTCAACTAGAAATTCCTAAACTAGAGACTCCACAACTAGAGAATCTACAACTAGAGACTTCAAACTAGAAACTCAAGCACTAGAAACTCCACAACTAAAAACTCAACAACTAGAAACTCCACAGCTTGAGACTCCGCAACTAGAAACTCCACAACTAGGGACTCCGCAACTAGAAACTCCAACTAGAAACTCCACAACTGGAAACTCCACTACTAGATACTCCACAACTGGAAACTCGGCAACTAGAAACTCCACAACTAGAGACTCCACAACTTGAAACTCCACAACTAAAGACTCTGCAACTAGAAACTCCACAACTCGAAACTTCACTACTGGAAACTCCACAACTAGACACTCCACAACAAAAAACTCTTCAACTAGAAACTCCTAAACTAGACACTCCACAACTAGAGAATCTACAACTAGAGACTTGAAACTAGAAACTCAACAACTGGAAACTCCACAACTAAAACTCAACAACTAGAAACTCCACAGCTTGAGACTCCGACACTTGAAACTCCACAACTAGAGACTCCGCAACTAGAAACTCCACAAGTAGGGACTCCACAACTAGAAACTCCACAACTAGAAACTCCACTACCAGATACTCCACAACTGGAAACTCGACAACTAGAAACTCCACATCTAGAGACTCCACAACTTGAAACTCCACTTAGAGACACTGCAACTAGAAACTCAACAACTAGAGACTTCGCAACTCAACAACTAGAAACTCCACAACTGGAAAATCCACAACTAGATACTCCACAACTAGAAAATCTACAACTAGAAACTCCGCAACTAGAGACTCCACAACTAGAAACACCGAAACTAGAAACTCCACAACTACAAACTCCACCAATAGAGACTCGGCAACTAGAAATTTCATATCTAGAAACTCCACAACTAAAAACTCCACAACTAAAAACTCCACAACTAGAAACTCCACAACTAGAAACTCTACAACTAGAGACTCCGCAACTAGAAACTCCACAGCCAGAGACTCTGCAACTAGAAAGTCTGCAGCTAGAAACTCCACAAATAGAAACTCCACAACTACAAACTCCACCAATAGAGACTCGGCAACTAGAAATTCCATATCTAGAAACTCCACAACTAAAAACTCCACAACTAAAAACTCCACAACTAGAAACTCCACAACTAGAAACTCCACAACAGGAGACTCCACAACTAGAAACTCCACACCTAGAAACTCCACAACTAGAAACTCCACAACTTGAAACCTCACAACCTAAAGTTCTGCAACTAGAAAATCCACAGCTAGAGATTCCGCAACTAGAAACTCCACAACTCAAACTTCCACAACAAGAAACTCCACAACTCGAAACTCCACAACTGGAAACTCCACAACTAGACACTCCACAACTAAAAACTCTACAACTAGAAAGTCCACAACTTGAAACTCCACAACTAGAAACTCCACAACTAGAAACTCTACAACTAGAGACTCTTCAACTAGAGAATTTGCAACGAGAAACTCCAAAACTAGAAACTCCACAACTAGAAACTCCACAACTCGAAACTCCACAACTCAAAACTCCACAACTTGAAACTCCACAACTAGACACTCCACAACTAAAAACTCTACAACTAGAAACTCCTAAACTAGAGACTCCATAACTAGAGACTCCACAACTAGAGACTTCAAAACTAGAAATTCAACAACTAGAAGCTCCACAACTAAAAACTCTACAACTAGAAATTCCAAACTTGAGACTCCGCCACTTTAAACTCCACAACCATACACTCCACAACTAAAAACTCCACGACTAGAAACTCCACAACTAGAAACTCCATAACTAGAACCTCGAAAACCAGAGACTCCGCAACTACAATCTCTGCAACTAGAAACTCCACAACCTGAAACTCCACAACTAGAAACTCCAACACTAGCAACTCCACAACTAGAAACTCCGCAACTAGAGACTCCACAACTAGAAACTCCACAACTAGAGTCTTCACAACTTGAAACTCCACAACTAAAAACTCCACAACCAGAAACTCCACAACTAGAAACTCCACAACTAGAAACTCCGCAACTAGAGACTCCACAACTAGAAACTCTACAACTAGAAATTCCACATCTAGAGACCTTGCAACTTGGAACTCCACAGCTAGAAACACCACAACTAGAAACTCCGCAACTAGAAACTCCACAACTAGAAACTCCACAACTAGAAACTCCACAACTTGAAACCTCACAGCCTTAAGTTCCGCAACTAGAAAATCCACAACTAGAGATTTCGCAACTAGAAACTCCACAACTAGAAACTCCACAACTCGAAACTCCACAACTCAAAACTCCACAATTCGAAACTCCACAACTCGAAACTCCAGAACTTAAAACTTCACAACTAGACACTCAAAAACTAAAAACTCTACAACTAGAAACTCCTAAACTAGAAACTCCACAACTAGAGACTTCAAACTAGAAACTCGAAAACTACAAACTGCACAACTAAAACTCAACAACTAAAAACTCCACAGCTTGAGACTCCGCAACTTGAAACTCCACAACTGGAAACACCGCAACTAGAAACTCCACAACTGGAAACTTCACTACTAGATACTCCACAACTAGAAACTCGACAACTAGAAACTCCACAACTAGAGACTCCACAACTTGAAACTCCACAACTAGAGACTCTGCAACTCCACAACTAGAAACTCCACAACTGGAAAATCCACAACTAGAAACTCCTCAACTAGAAACTCTACAACTAGAGACTCCGCAAATAGAAACTCCACAACAAGGGACTTCGCAACTAGAAACTCCACAACTAGAAACTCCACAACTGGAAACTCCACTACTAGATAATCCACAACTGGAAACTCGGCAACTAGAAACTCCACAACTAGAGACTCCACAACTTGAAACTCCACAACTAGAGACTCTGCAACTAGAAACTCCACAACTAGAGACTCCGCAACTCCACAACTAGAAACTCCACAACTGGAAAATTCACAACTATTTACTCCACAACTAAAAAATCCACAACTAGAAACTCCACAACTATAGACTCCACAACTTGAAACTCCACAAGTTTAAACTCCACAACTTGAGACTCCACAACTAGAAACTCCACAACTAGAAACTCCCCAACTAGAAACTTTACAACTTGGAACTCCACAACCAGAAACTCCACAACTAGAAACTCCACAACTAGAGACTCCGCAACTAGAAACTCCACAACCAGAGACTCTGCAACTAGAAATTCCGCAACTAGAAACTCCACAAATAGAAACTCCGCAGCTAGAAACTACACAACTAGAAACTCCAAAACTCGAAACTCCACAACTAGAGACTCCGCAACTAGAAACTCCACAACCAGAGACTCTGCAACTAGAAACTCCGCAGCTAGAAACTCCACAAATAGAAACTCCGCAACTAGAAACTCCACAGCTAGAAACTCCGCAACTAGAAACTCCACAAGTAGAAACTCCACAACTAGATACTCCACAACTGGAAACTCCACAACTAGAAACTTCACAACTAGAGACTCCGCAACTAGAAACTCCAAAACTGGAAACTCCACAACTAGATACTCCACAACTAGACTCCACAACTAGAGACTTCAAACTAGAAACTCAACAACTAGAAACTCCCCAGCTTGAGACTCCGCAACTTGAAACTCCACAACTAGAAACTCCGCAACTAGAAACTCCACAACTAGGGACTCCACAACTAGAAACTCCACAACTAGAAACTCCACATCTCGAAACTCCACTACTAGATACTCCACAACTGGAAACTCGACAACTAGAAACTCCACATCTAGAGACTCCACAACTTGAAACTCCACAACTAGAGACTCTGCAACTAGAAACTCAATACTTGAGACTCCGCAACTCAACAACTAGAAACTCCACAACTGGAAAATCCACAACTAGATACTCCACAACTAGAAAATCTACAACTAGAAACTCCACAACTATAGACTCCACAACTTGAAACTCCACAAGTTTAAACTCCACAACTTGAGACTCCAAAACTAGAAACTCCACAACTGGAAACTCCCCAACTAGAAACTCCGCTACTAGAAACTCCGCAACAGGAGACTCTACAACTAGAAACTCCAAAACTAGAAACTCCAAAACTAGAAACTCCACAACTAGAAACTTCACAACTAGAAACTCCGCAACTAGAGACTCCACAACTAGAAACTCCACAACTTGAAACTCTTCAACTAGAAACTCCAAAACAAGAAACTCCACAACTAGAAACTCCGCAACTAGAAACTCCGCAACTAGAGACTCCACAACTAGAAACTCCACAACTAGAAACTCCACAACTTCAAACTCCACAAATACAGACTCGGCAACTAGAAATTCCAAATCTAGAAACTCCACAACTAGAAACTGCAAAACTAAAGACTTCACAACTAGAAACTCAACAACTAGAAACTCCACAACTAAAAACTCCACAACTGGAAACTCCACAACTTGAGACTCCGCAACTTGAAACTTCACAACTAGAAACTGCGCTATTAAAAACTCCGCAACTAGAAACTCCGCAACTTAAAACTCCACAACTAGATACTCCACAACTGGAAACTCCACAACTAGATACTCCACAACTGGAAACTCCACAACTAGAAACTCCACAACTAGAGACTCCACAACTCGAAACTCCACAACTAGAAACTCCAAAACTAGAAACTCCACAACCAGAGACTCCGCAACTCCACAACTGGAAACTCCACAACTGGAAACTCCACAACTAGATACTCTGCAACTAGAAACTCCACAACTAGAGACTCCACAACTTGAAACTCCACAACTTTAAACTCCACAACTTGAGACTCCACAACTAGAAACTCCACAACTTGAAACTCCACAACTAGAAACTCCACAACTAGAAACTCCACAACTAGAAACTCTGCAACTAGAGACTCCACAACTAGAAACTCAACAACTAGAAAGTCCACAACTATAACTCCACAACTGGAAACTCCACAACTAGAAACTCCACAACTAGAAACTCCACAACTAGAGACTCCGCAACTAGAAACTACGCAGCTAGATACTCCGCAAATAGAAATTCCGCAGCTAGAAACTACACAACTAGAGACTCCACAACTAGAAACTCCACAACTAGAAACTCCACAACAAGAAAACTAGAAACTCCACAACTTGAAACCTCACGACGTTAAGTTACGCAACTAGAAAATCCACAGCTAGAGATTCCGCAACTAGAAACTCCACAACTAGAAACTCCACAACTCAAAAATCCACAACTAGAAACTCCAAAACTCGAAACTCCACAACTCGAAACTCCACAACTGGAAACTCCACAACTAGACACTCCACAACTAAAAACTCTTCAACTAGAAACTCCTAATCTAGAGACTCCACAACTAGAGAATCTACAACTAGAGACTTCAAACTAGAAACTCAACAACTAGAAACTTCAAAATTCGAAACTCTACTAGAAACTCCACAACTTGAAACTCCACAAATAGACACTCCTCAACTAGAAACTCCACAACTAGAGACTCTGCAACTATGGAACTCCGCAACTAGAAACTCCGCATTTAGAAACTCCGCAACAAGAAATTCCACAGCTAGAAACACCACAACTAGACACTCAGCAACTAGAAACTCCACAACTTGAGACAACGCAACTAGAAACTCCACAACTCGAAACTCCACAACTGGAAACTCCACAACTAGACACTCCACAACAAAAAACTCTTCAACTAGAAACTCCTAAACTAGAGACTCCACAACTAGAGAATCTACAACTAGAGACTTCAAACTAGAAACTCAACAACTAGAAACTTCCCAGCTTGAGACTCTACAACAAGAGACTCCGCAACTAAAAACTCCACAGCCAGAGACTCTGCAACTAGAAAGTCTGCAGCTAGAAACTCCACAAATAGAAACTCCACAACTACAAACTCCACCAATAGAGACTCGGCAACTAGAAATTCCATATCTAGAAACTCCACAACTAACAACTTCACAACTAAAAACTCCACAACTATAAACTCCACAACTAGAAACTCCACAACTTGAAACCTCACAACCTAAAGTTCCGCAACTAGAAAATCCACAGCTAGAGATTCCGCAACTAGAAACTCCACAACTCAAACTTCCACAACAAGAAACTCCACAACTCGAAACTCCACAACTGGAAACTCCACAACTAGACACTCCACAACTAAAAACTCTACAACTAGAAAGTTCTAAACTAGAGACTCCACAACTAGGGACTACAACTAGAGACTTCAAACTCGAAACTCAACAACTAGAAAGTCCACAACTTGAAACTCCACAACTAGAAACTCCACTACTAGAAACTCTACAACTAGAGACTCTTCAACTAGAGAATTTGCAACGAGAAACTCCAAAACTAGAAACTCCACAACTAGAAACTCCACAACTAAAAACTCCACAACTAGAAACTCCACAACTAGAAACTCTACAACTAGAGACTCCGCAACTAGAAACTCCACAGCCAGAGACTCTGCAACTAGAAAGTCTGCAGCTAGAAACTCCACAAATAGAAACTCCACAACTACAAACTCCACCAATAGAGACTCGGCAACTAGAAATTCCATATCTAGAAACTCCACAACTAAAAACTCCACAACTAAAAACTCCACAACTAGAAACTCCACAACTAGAAACTCCACAACAGGAGACTCCACAACTAGAAACTCCACACCTAGAAACTCCACAACTAGAAACTCCACAACTTGAAACCTCACAACCTAAAGTTCTGCAACTAGAAAATCCACAGCTAGAGATTCCGCAACTAGAAACTCCACAACTCAAACTTCCACAACAAGAAACTCCACAACTCGAAACTCCACAACTGGAAACTCCACAACTAGACACTCCACAACTAAAAACTCTACAACTAGAAAGTCCACAACTTGAAACTCCACAACTAGAAACTCCACAACTAGAAACTCTACAACTAGAGACTCTTCAACTAGAGAATTTGCAACGAGAAACTCCAAAACTAGAAACTCCACAACTAGAAACTCCACAACTCGAAACTCCACAACTCAAAACTCCACAACTTGAAACTCCACAACTAGACACTCCACAACTAAAAACTCTACAACTAGAAACTCCTAAACTAGAGACTCCATAACTAGAGACTCCACAACTAGAGACTTCAAAACTAGAAATTCAACAACTAGAAGCTCCACAACTAAAAACTCTACAACTAGAAATTCCAAACTTGAGACTCCGCCACTTTAAACTCCACAACCATACACTCCACAACTAAAAACTCCACGACTAGAAACTCCACAACTAGAAACTCCATAACTAGAACCTCGAAAACCAGAGACTCCGCAACTACAATCTCTGCAACTAGAAACTCCACAACCTGAAACTCCACAACTAGAAACTCCAACACTAGCAACTCCACAACTAGAAACTCCGCAACTAGAGACTCCACAACTAGAAACTCCACAACTAGAGTCTTCACAACTTGAAACTCCACAACTAAAAACTCCACAACCAGAAACTCCACAACTAGAAACTCCACAACTAGAAACTCCGCAACTAGAGACTCCACAACTAGAAACTCTACAACTAGAAATTCCACATCTAGAGACCTTGCAACTTGGAACTCCACAGCTAGAAACACCACAACTAGAAACTCCGCAACTAGAAACTCCACAACTAGAAACTCCACAACTAGAAACTCCACAACTTGAAACCTCACAGCCTTAAGTTCCGCAACTAGAAAATCCACAACTAGAGATTTCGCAACTAGAAACTCCACAACTAGAAACTCCACAACTCGAAACTCCACAACTCAAAACTCCACAATTCGAAACTCCACAACTCGAAACTCCGGAACTTAAAACTTCACAACTAGACACTCAAAAACTAAAAACTCTACAACTAGAAACTCCTAAACTAGAAACTCCACAACTAGAGACTTCAAACTAGAAACTCGAAAACTACAAACTGCACAACTAAAACTCAACAACTAAAAACTCCACAGCTTGAGACTCCGCAACTTGAAACTCCACAACTGGAAACACCGCAACTAGAAACTCCACAACTGGAAACTTCACTACTAGATACTCCACAACTAGAAACTCGACAACTAGAAACTCCACAACTAGAGACTCCACAACTTGAAACTCCACAACTAGAGACTCTGCAACTCCACAACTAGAAACTCCACAACTGGAAAATCCACAACTAGAAACTCCTCAACTAGAAACTCTACAACTAGAGACTCCGCAAATAGAAACTCCACAACAAGGGACTTCGCAACTAGAAACTCCACAACTAGAAACTCCACAACTGGAAACTCCACTACTAGATAATCCACAACTGGAAACTCGGCAACTAGAAACTCCACAACTAGAGACTCCACAACTTGAAACTCCACAACTAGAGACTCTGCAACTAGAAACTCCACAACTAGAGACTCCGCAACTCCACAACTAGAAACTCCACAACTGGAAAATTCACAACTATTTACTCCACAACTAAAAAATCCACAACTAGAAACTCCACAACTATAGACTCCACAACTTGAAACTCCACAAGTTTAAACTCCACAACTTGAGACTCCACAACTAGAAACTCCACAACTAGAAACTCCCCAACTAGAAACTTTACAACTTGGAACTCCACAACCAGAAACTCCACAACTAGAAACTCCACAACTAGAGACTCCGCAACTAGAAACTCCACAACCAGAGACTCTGCAACTAGAAATTCCGCAACTAGAAACTCCACAAATAGAAACTCCGCAGCTAGAAACTACACAACTAGAAACTCCAAAACTCGAAACTCCACAACTAGAGACTCCGCAACTAGAAACTCCACAACCAGAGACTCTGCAACTAGAAACTCCGCAGCTAGAAACTCCACAAATAGAAACTCCGCAACTAGAAACTCCACAGCTAGAAACTCCGCAACTAGAAACTCCACAAGTAGAAACTCCACAACTAGATACTCCACAACTGGAAACTCCACAACTAGAAACTTCACAACTAGAGACTCCGCAACTAGAAACTCCACAACTGGAAACTCCACAACTAGATACTCCACAACTAGACTCCACAACTAGAGACTTCAAACTAGAAACTCAACAACTAGAAACTCCCCAGCTTGAGACTCCGAAACTTGAAACTCCACAACTAGAAACTCCGCAACTAGAAACTCCACAACTAGGGACTCCACAACTAGAAACTCCACAACTAGAAACTCCACATCTCGAAACTCCACTACTAGATACTCCACAACTGGAAACTCGACAACTAGAAACTCCACATCTAGAGACTCCACAACTTGAAACTCCACAACTAGAGACTCTGCAACTAGAAACTCAATACTTGAGACTCCGCAACTCAACAACTAGAAACTCCACAACTGGAAAATCCACAACTAGATACTCCACAACTAGAAAATCTACAACTAGAAACTCCACAACTATAGACTCCACAACTTGAAACTCCACAAGTTTAAACTCCACAACTTGAGACTCCAAAACTAGAAACTCCACAACTGGAAACTCCCCAACTAGAAACTCCGCTACTAGAAACTCCGCAACAGGAGACTCTACAACTAGAAACTCCAAAACTAGAAACTCCACAACTAGAAACTCCACAACTAGAAACTTCACAACTAGAAACTCCGCAACTAGAGACTCCACAACTAGAAACTCCACAACTTGAAACTCTTCAACTAGAAACTCCAAAACAAGAAACTCCACAACTAGAAACTCCGCAACTAGAAACTCCGCAACTAGAGACTCCACAACTAGAAACTCCACAACTAGAAACTCCACAACTTCAAACTCCACAAATACAGACTCGGCAACTAGAAATTCCATATCTAGAAACTCCACAACTAGAAACTGCAAAACTAAAGACTTCACAACTAGAAACTCAACAACTAGAAACTCCACAACTAAAAACTCCACAACTGGAAACTCCACAACTTGAGACTCCGCAACTTGAAACTTCACAACTAGAAACTGCGCTATTAAAAACTCCGCAACTAGAAACTCCGCAACTTAAAACTCCACAACTAGATACTCCACAACTGGAAACTCCACAACTAGATACTCCACAACTGGAAACTCCACAACTAGAAACTCCACAACTAGAGACTCCACAACTCGAAACTCCACAACTAGAAACTCCAAAACTAGAAACTCCACAACCAGAGACTCCGCAACTCCACAACTGGAAACTCCACAACTGGAAACTCCACAACTAGATACTCTGCAACTAGAAACTCCACAACTAGAGACTCCACAACTTGAAACTCCACAACTTTAAACTCCACAACTTGAGACTCCACAACTAGAAACTCCACAACTTGAAACTCCACAACTAGAAACTCCACAACTAGAAACTCCACAACTAGAAACTCTGCAACTAGAGACTCCACAACTAGAAACTCAACAACTAGAAAGTCCACAACTATAACTCCACAACTGGAAACTCCACAACTAGAAACTCCACAACTAGAAACTCCACAACTAGAGACTTCGCAACTAGAAACTACGCAGCTAGATACTCCGCAAATAGAAATTCCGCAGCTAGAAACTACACAACTAGAGACTCCACAACTAGAAACTCCACAACTAGAAACTCCACAACAAGAAAACTAGAAACTCCACAACTTGAAACCTCACGACGTTAAGTTACGCAACTAGAAAATCCACAGCTAGAGATTCCGCAACTAGAAACTCCACAACTAGAAACTCCACAACTCAAAAATCCACAACTAGAAACTCCAAAACTCGAAACTCCACAACTCGAAACTCCACAACTGGAAACTCCACAACTAGACACTCCACAACTAAAAACTCTTCAACTAGAAACTCCTAATCTAGAGACTCCACAACTAGAGAATCTACAACTAGAGACTTCAAACTAGAAACTCAACAACTAGAAACTTCAAAATTCGAAACTCTACTAGAAACTCCACAACTTGAAACTCCACAAATAGACACTCCTCAACTAGAAACTCCACAACTAGAGACTCTGCAACTATGGAACTCCGCAACTAGAAACTCCGCATTTAGAAACTCCGCAACAAGAAATTCCACAGCTAGAAACACCACAACTAGACACTCAGCAACTAGAAACTCCACAACTTGAGACAACGCAACTAGAAACTCCACAACTCGAAACTCCACAACTGGAAACTCCACAACTAGACACTCCACAACAAAAAACTCTTCAACTAGAAACTCCTAAACTAGAGACTCCACAACTAGAGAATCTACAACTAGAGACTTCAAACTAGAAACTCAACAACTAGAAACTTCCCAGCTTGAGACTCTACAACTAGAGACTCCGCAACTAAAAACTCCACAGCCAGAGACTCTGCAACTAGAAAGTCTGCAGCTAGAAACTCCACAAATAGAAACTCCACAACTACAAACTCCACCAATAGAGACTCGGCAACTAGAAATTCCATATCTAGAAACTCCACAACTAACAACTTCACAACTAAAAACTCCACAACTAGAAACTCCACAACTAGAAACTCCACAACTTGAAACCTCACAACCTAAAGTTCCGCAACTAGAAAATCCACAGCTAGAGATTCCGCAACTAGAAACTCCACAACTCAAACTTCCACAACAAGAAACTCCACAACTCGAAACTCCACAACTGGAAACTCCACAACTAGACACTCCACAACTAAAAACTCTACAACTAGAAAGTTCTAAACTAGAGACTCCACAACTAGAGACTACAACTAGAGACTTCAAACTCGAAACTCAACAACTAGAAAGTCCACAACTTGAAACTCCACAACTAGAAACTCCACTACTAGAAACTCTACAACTAGAGACTCTTCAACTAGAGAATTTGCAACGAGAAACTCCAAAACTAGAAACTCCACAACTAGAAAGTCCACAACTCGAAACTCCACAACTCAAAACTCCACAACTTGAAACTCCACAACTAGACACTCCACAACTAAAAACTCTACAACTAGAAACTCCTAAACTAGAGACTCCATAACTAGAGACTCCACAACTAGAGACTTCAAAACTAGAATCTCAACAACTAGAAGCTCCACAACTAAAAACTCTACAACTAGAAATTCCAAACTTGAGACTCCGCCACTTTAAACTCCACAACCCTAGACTCCACAACTAAAAACTCCACGACTAGAAACTCCACAACTAGAAACTCCATAACTAGAACCTCGAAAACCAGAGACTCCGCAACTACAATCTCTGCAACTAGAAACTCCACAACCTGAAACTCCACAACTAGAAACTCCAACACTAGCAACTCCACAACTAGAAACTCCGCAACTAGAGACTCCACAACTAGAAACTCCACAACTAGAATCTCCACAACTTGAAACTCCACAACTAAAAACTCCACAACCAGAAACTCCACAACTAGAAACTCCACAACTAGAAACTCCGCAACTAGAGACTCCACAACTAGAAACTCTACAACTTGAAATTCCAACTAGAGACCTTGCAACTAGAAACTCCGCAGCTAGAAACACCACAACTAGAAACTCCGCAACTAGAAACTCCACAACTAGAAACTCCACAACTAGAAACTCCACAACTTGAAACCTCACAGCCTTAGGTTCCGCAACTAGAAAATCCACAACTAGAGATTTCGCAACTAGAAACTCCACAACTAGAAACTCCACAACTCGAAACTCCACAACTCAAAACTCCACAATTCGAAACTCCACAACTCCAAACTCCAGAACTTTAAACTTCACAACTAGACACTCAAAAACTAAAAACTCTACAACTAGAAACTCCTAAACTAGAAACTCCACAACTAGAGACTTCAAACTAGAAACTCGAAAACTAGAAACTGCACAACTAAATCTCAACAACTAAAAACTCCACAGCTTGAGACTCCGCAACTTGAAACTCCACAACTGGAAACACCGCAACTAGAAACTCCACAACTGGAAACTTCACTACTAGATACTCCACAACTAGAAACTCGACAACTAGAAACTCCACAATTAGAGACTCCACAACTTGAAACTCCATAACTAGAGACTCTGCAACTCCACAACTAGAAACTCCACAACTGGAAAATCCACAACTAGAAACTCCTCAACTAGAAACTCTACAACTAAAGACTCCGCAAATAGAAACTCCACAACAAGGGACTTCGCAACTAGAAACTCCACAACTAGAAACTCCACAACTGGAAACTCCACTACTAGATACTCCACAACTGGAAACTCGGCAACTAGAAACTCCACAACTAGAGACTCCACAACTTGAAACTCCACAACTAGAGACTCTGCAACTAGAAACTCCACAACTAGAGACTCCGCAACTCCACAACTAGAAACTCCACAACTGGAAAATTCACAACTATTTACTCCACAACTAAAAAATCCACAACTAGAAACTCCACAACTATAGACTCCACAACTTGAAACTCCACAAGTTTAAACTCCACAACTTGAGACTCCACAACTAGAAACTCCACAACTAGAAACTCCCCAACTAGAAACTTTACAACTTGGAACTCCACAACTAAAAACTCTACAACTAGAAACTCCTAAACTAGAGACTCCAATACTAGAGACTCCACAACTAGAGACTTCAAAACTAGAAACTCAACAACTAGAAGCCCCACAACTAAAAACTCTACAACTAGAAATTCCACAACTTGAGACTCCGCCACTATAAATTCCACAACCCTAGACTCCACAACTAAAAACTCCACGACTAGAAACTCCACAACTAGAAACTCCATAACTAAGCCTCCACAACCAGACACTCCGCAACTAGAATCTCTGCAACTAGAAACTCCACAACCTGAAACTCCACAACTAGAAACTCCAACACTAGCAACTCCACAACTAGAAACTCCGCAACTAGATACTCCACAACTAGAAACTCCACAACTAGAGTCTCCACAACTAGAAACTCCACAACTAGAGTCTCCACAACTTGAAACTCCACAACTAGAAACTCCACAACTAGAAACTCCGCAACTAGAAACTCCACAACTAGAAACTCCACAACTCGAAACTCCACAACTCAAAACTCCACAATTCGAAACTCCACAACTCGAAACTCCAGAACTTGAAACTTCACAACTAGACACTCAAAAACTAGAAACTCTACAACTAGAAACTCCTAAACTAGAAACTCCACAACTAGAGACTTCAAACTAGAAACTCGAAAACTAGAAACTTCACTACTAGATACTCCACAACTAGAAACTCCACAGCTTGAGACTCCGCAACTTGAAACTCCACAACTGGAAACACCGCAACTAGAAACTCCACAACTACAAACTCCACCAATAGAGACTCGGCAACTAGAAATTTCATATCTAGAAACTCCACAACTAAAAACTCCACAACTAAAAACTCCACAACTAGAAACTCCACAACTAGAAACTCTACAACTAGAGACTCCGCAACTAGAAACTCCACAGCCAGAGACTCTGCAACTAGAAAGTCTGCAGCTAGAAACTCCACAAATAGAAACTCCACAACTACAAACTCCACCAATAGAGACTCGGCAACTAGAAATTCCATATCTAGAAACTCCACAACTAAAAACTCCACAACTAAAAACTCCACAACTAGAAACTCCACAACTAGAAACTCCACAACAGGAGACTCAACAACTAGAAACTCCACACCTAGAAACTCCACAACTAGAAACTCCACAACTTGAAACCTCACAACCTAAAGTTCCGCAACTAGAAAATCCACAGCTAGAGATTCCGCAACTAGAAACTCCACAACTCAAACTTCCACAACAAGAAACTCCACAACTCGAAACTCCACAACTGGAAACTCCACAACTAGACACTCCACAACTAAAAACTCTACAACTAGAAAGTTCTAAACTAGAGACTCCACAACTAGAGACTACAACTAGAGACTTCAAACTCGAAACTCAACAACTAGAAAGTCCACAACTTGAAACTCCACAACTAGAAACTCCACTACTAGAAACTCTACAACTAGAGACTCTTCAACTAGAGAATTTGCAACGAGAAACTCCAAAACTAGAAACTCCACAACTAGAAACTCCACAACTCGAAACTCCACAACTCAAAACTCCACAACTTGAAACTCCACAACTAGACACTCCACAACTAAAAACTCTACAACTAGAAACTCCTAAACTAGAGACTCCATAACTAGAGACTCCACAACTAGAGACTTCAAAACTAGAAACTCAACAACTAGAAGCTCCACAACTAAAAACTCTACAACTAGAAATTCCAAACTTGAGACTCCGCCACTTTAAACTCCACAACCCTAGACTCCACAACTAAAAACTCCACGACTAGAAACTCCACAACTAGAAACTCCATAACTAGAACCTCGAAAACCAGAGACTCCGCAACTACAATCTCTGCAACTAGAAACTCCACAACCTGAAACTCCACAACTAGAAACTCCAACACTAGCAACTCCACAGCTAGAAACTCCGCAACTAGAGACTCCACAACTAGAAACTCCACAACTAGAGTCTCCACAACTTGAAACTCCAAAACTAAAAACTCCACAACCAGAAACTCCACAACTAGAAACTCCACAACTAGAAACTCCGCAACTAGAGACTCCACAACTAGAAACTCTACAACTAGAAATTCCACATCTAGAGACCTTGCAACTAGAAACTCCGCAGCTAGAAACACCACAACTAGAAACTCCGCAACTAGAAACTCCACAACTAGAAACTCCACAACTAGAAACTCCACAACTTGAAACCTCACAGCCTTAAGTTCCGCAACTAGAAAATCCACAACTAGAGATTTCGCAACTAGAAACTCCACAACTAGAAACTCCTCAACTAGAAACTCCACAACTTAAAACTCCACAACTAGATACTCCACAACTGGAAACTCCACAACTAGATACTTCACAACTGGAAACTCCACAACTAGATACTCCACAACTAAAAACTCCACAACTAGAAACTCCACAACTAGACACTCCACAACTCGAAACTCCACAACTAGAATCTCCACAACTAAAAACTTCACAACCAGAGACTCCGCAACTTCACAACTAGAAACTCCACAACTGGAAACTGCACATATATATACTCTGCAACTAGAAACTCCACAACTAGAGACTCCACAACTTGAAACTCCACAACTTTAAACTCCACAACTTGAGACTCCACAACTAGAAACTCCACAACTTGAAACTCCACAGCTTGAGACTCCGCAACTAGAAACTCCCCAACTAGGGACTCCACAACTGGAAACTCCACTACTAGATACTCCACAACTGGAAACTCGGCAACTAGAAACTCCACAACTAGAGACTCCACAACTTGAAACTCCAAAACTAGAGACTCTGCAACTAGAAACTCCACAACTCGAAACTCCACAACTGGAAACTCCACAACTAGACACTCCACAACAAAAAAACTCTTCAACTAGAAACTCCTAAACTAGAGACTCCACAACTAGAGAATCTACAACTAGAGACTTCAAACTAGAAACTCAACAACTAGAAACTCCCCAGCTTGAGACTCCGCAACTTGAAACTCCACAACTAGAAACTCTGCAACTGGAAACTCCACAACTAGGGACTCCACAACTAGAAACTCCACAACTAGAAACTCCACATCTCGAAACTATACTACTAGATACTCCACAACTGGAAACTCGACAACTAGAAACTCCACATCTAGAGACTCCACAACTTGAAACTCCACAACTAGAGACTCTGCAACTAGAAACTCAATACTTGAGACTCCGCAACTCAACAACTAGAAACTCCACAACTGGAAAACCCACAACTAGATACTCCACAACTAGAAAATCTACAACTAGAAACTCCACAACTATAGACTCCACAACTTGAAACTCCACAAGTTTAAACTCCACAACTTGAGACTCCACAACTAGAAACTCCACAACTGGAAACTCCCCAACTAGAAACTCCGCTACTAGAAACTCCGCAATAGGAGACTCTACAACTAGAAACTCCAAAACTAGAAACTCCACAACTAGAAACTCCACAACCAGAAACTCCACAACTAGAAACTCCGCAACTAGAAACTCCGCAACTAGAGACTCCACAACTTGAAACTCTTCAACTAGAAACTCCACAACTTCAAACTCCACAAATACAGACTCGGCAACTAGAAATTCCATATCTAGAAACTCCACAACTAGAAACTGCAAAACTAAAGACTCCTCAACTAGAAACTCTACAACTAAAGACTCCGCAAATAGAAACTCCACAACAAGGGACTTCGCAACTAGAAACTCCACAACTGGAAACTCCACTACTAGATACTCCACAACTGGAAACTCGGCAACTAGAAACTCCACAACTAGAGACTCCACAACTTGAAACTCCACAACTAGAGACTCTGCAACTAGAAACTCCACAACTAGAGACTCCGCAACTCCACAACTAGAAACTCCACAACTGGAAAATTCACAACTATTTACTCCACAACTAAAAAATCCACAACTAGAAACTCCACAACTATAGACTCCACAACTTGAAACTCCACAAGTTTAAACTCCACAACTTGAGACTCCACAACTAGAAACTCCACAACTAGAAACTCCCCAACTAGAAACTTTACAACTTGGAACTCCACAACTAAAAACTCTACAACTAGAAACTCCTAAACTGGAGACTCCATTACTAGAGACTCCACAACTAGAGACTTCAAAACTAGAAACTCAACAACTAGAAATTCCACAACTTGAGACTCCGCCACTATAAATTCCACAACCCTAGACTCCACAACTAAAAACTCCACGACTAGAAACTCCACAACTAGAAACTCCATAACTAAGCCTCCACAACCAGACACTCCGCAACTAGAATCTCTGCAACTAGAAACTCCACAACCTGAAACTCCACAACTAGAAACTCCAACACTAGCAACTCCACAACTAGAAACTCCGCAACTAGAGACTCCACAACTAGAAACTCCACAACTAGAGTCTCCACAACTAGAAACTCCACAACTAGAGTCTCCACAACTTGAAACTCCACAACTATAAACTCCACAACTAGAAACTCCGCAACTAGAAACTCCACAACTAGAAACTCCACAACTCGAAACTCCACAACTCAAAACTCCACAATTCGAAACTCCACAACTCGAAACTCCAGAACTTGAAACTTCACAACTAGACACTCAAAAACTAGAAACTCTACAACTAGAAACTCCTAAACTAGAAACTCCACAACTAGAGACTTCAAACTAGAAACTCGAAAACTAGAAACTTCACTACTAGATACTCCACAACTAGAAACTCCACAGCTTGAGACTCCGCAACTTGAAACTCCACAACTGGAAACACCGCAACTAGAAACTCCACAACTACAAACTCCACCAATAGAGACTCGGCAACTAGAAATTT